>NC_137674.1:12610021-12667521 GCF_963989245.1 Nansenia antarctica
CACCCCTCTGGGTCGCGAATGGACCCCTCCAGTCTGCCCCGTCGGCTGCATTGGTAGTCGCCCTTCTTGCTAGAGTTGATCTGCCACTCGCAGTAAGGGTCCTGTGGGGTCAAAGTTCACGAGCGGACACACAGAGTTATACGCAGTCCCAGATATAAGCTGACAAAGGATGTAGGGGCCTAATGGAAGACTAATTAAATATGTCAGATCAGATCGGTGATTACATCAGAGGGTTGGGAAGGAAGGATGCCTGTTCAGCAAACTGATGGATTGCATTGACAACTTTTATTTTGTTGGTATTTTTTTTTTTTTTATGTTGTTGTCGTGTATGTTGATGCCTTTTTTTTCCTCCTTTGTTATATGTTCTGTGATGTTATGTTGATGTCATTCTTCTTCTTTGTTAGATGTTTTTATGATGATTGTAGGTGGTGCTCTCTGCCCCCCTGCTCCGCCTGCTCCGCCAGGCAGCGGCCCAGGGACGGACACCAGCCGCAAGACTGGTCCGACAGACACGCCAGACACGACTGGTACCTCGCGGAGGAGCCTGAGCTTGTTTTCTTTTCCAGGTATTTTTTCACTTTGTTTTCTTTGATTTTTTCGCCGACCTCCGCTGCTTTCCCCCCCGCCGTCTCCCGCCTCTCTCTGCCTCCGCTGCTTTCCCCCCCGCCGTCTCCCGCCTCTCACTGCCTGCGCTGCTTTCCCCCCCCCCCGCCGTCTCCCGCCTCTCACCGCCTCTACTGTCGGACTGCAGTGTTCGCCGCCTCCGCTGCCGGACTGCAGTGTTCGCCGCCTCCGCTGCCGGACTGCAGTGTTCGCCGCCTCCGCTGCTGGACTGCAGTGTTCACCGCCTCTACTGCCGGGCTGCAGTGTTCGCCGCCTCCGCTGCCGGACTGCAGTGTTCACCGCCTCTTCGTTCCTGTCCCCCGGCTCTGTGTTGCCGGCCGGCCCGCTGCGCGCCGCTCTCAGACATCGCTAGCCTGGCCGTGCTGTGCTACTACCCTCGTCCCGGGAGGTGGCCACCATTCCCTCCCCGGTTTGGGGGTTGCCGTCTCCGCAGGTGGGTGTCGGTCCTTCCCAGCCTTCGCTCACTGCTGCGGGAATTGGTCGGTGGCATGGCACGGCTAGGCTGGTCGGCCGCGCGGGTTCGGTCCCGGGCTGGCGGCGCAGATGGCGGCGGCAGCGGCGGCACCGCGCTGTCGCTCTCACCTATGCTGCCGCTGACCTGCACTCGCTGGACAACGGCCATCGCCTCGCTGCTGCCGCCGCCGCCGCCACCAGGGCGGGCATTCTCCAGCGCCGCCGCTACATCCATCGAGGCTCCCAGCAACATCGACACCGGACTCTACACCCCCCCCCCCCCCCCATCCCCGTTCGCTGACTCTGTGTTCCATGTTACTTGTTGTTTTTGTGTTTCCCATATCCCCTATATTGTCAGCGTCTTTGAGCCTTGGAAAAGCGCTATATAAATTCAATAAATTATTATTAATTATATTAGGGCTCCAAGAACAGGAACGAGATATCCTACAGGGGGGGTGTGTGTGTGTGAGAGAGAGAGAGGGGGAGAGAGGGAGAGAGAGGGGGGGGAGAGAGAGAGGGGGAGAGAGAGAGGGGGAGGGAGAGAGAGAGGGGGAGAGAGAGAGAGGGGGAGAGAGAGAGGGGGAGAGGGAGAGAGAGGGAGAGAAACAACAGTTTTAGTAAACAACACATGTAGTCATCATCATCAGTCTGACATCGAGATTAATTGCAGGCAAACCAGACGAACACTGCTGATTCCCTACACACTGACTGTACATATGGGTTAGGGTTTGTTCTGTTTGAGGTAAGAAGCACCACAACACACTGGATCATAGCACACACACACACACACACACACACACACACACACACACACACGCTCGAGCGCGCGCACACACACACACACACACACACACACAACACACTGTATCATAGCGTCACTGTGTTCTTTACTGAAGTATCAACAATAGACAAGAGCAACACATCACATGTAAGTAAGTAAGTAAGTAAAGCTTTATTTATATAGCACCTTTCATACAAGAAATGCAGCTCAACGTGCTTTACAACAGGAATAAGAACATCAAGTGAATATAAAAACATATATATAAACATATACAAGTATAGAATGAATATAAAAGCACAGGAAAACACTAAAAAGAGAGACTGTGATTGTTTCCCATCTTCACACCAACTTAAATCCCTACTTAAATGTACGCCGACGACACCATTCTTTACACGTCTGGCCCCTCTCTGAACACTGCCCTGACCGACCCCCAACAGAGCTTTAACAGCATCCAATATGCCTTCTCCAACCTCCATCTTCTCCTAAACACCAATACAACTAAATGCATGATCTTCAATCGGACCCTACCCCCAAGCCTCCTGTCCCCAAAAAAATCACCTCACTGGATGGGTCAGTACTAGAATGTGTCAATACATACAAATATCTAGGTATCTGGCTTGATAGTTCACTCTCCTTCCAAACCCACATCAATAACCTTCTCACCAAACTGTCAGAACAAGAATTGGTTTCCTGTACCGCAACAAAGCCTCCTTCACCCACTCTGCAAAAACACACTTTGGTGAAAAATGACCATCCTGCCAATTCTGGACTATGGAGATATCATTGACAGGATTGCCCCCAAAAACCTTCTCAATAAACTGGACGTCATCCACCATCACACTGTCATCCGCTTTGTCACCGGTGCCCCTTTCAACACACATCACTGCGACCTGACCTGTCCAAGTCAACTGGCCATCACTCCACACCAGGCGACTGACCCACTGGTTCAGTTCATCAATAAATATGTAATAATATGTTACACCTATGGATTTATTCAGTAAGACCATATGTTTTCCATGAACTATTGTCATCTTGTCCACTGTACTTAAAAAGGAAATAAGTTGCAATTCTAACGTATTTACAATGACGACACATGGAAGATAAAGATCGAGCATGTTTGATTGTTGGGCAATTTGTTTGCAGTAGAATATCTGATCAAATATTGTCCTCAGACTAAAAGGGTCAAAGTAAGAAGTTCATACTGCTCATATGGTTTTAGTACCACTAGAGGGCGCACAACAACAAGAGATTGTGTTTGAGACAAGTCAATCATGAGAGAAAAAACGGCCAACCTATAATCCACCCCACTTACTGTAAGTACCTTGTAAAAACGCTATGATCCTCAGACATAGATTTTTCATACATGCTGGGATCAATATCTCACTAATGGACTAATAGACTACAACTGAACAATGCTGAAGATACTGGGCCTCATTGTAATGCATGGAATATAATTCACCTGCATGGTGTTCTTTTCCATTTCCATTTCCATTTTTTGCATTTATCAGTAAATAACTTACAACAAATGCATTTGTCTAACTAAGTGAATACTCTATCCATCAGTCATAGAAAGAAAAAGTCATCTATGCTCGGGACAGGGGACATTGGCAGTCATAATGCTACAAGAAGGATTCTTGTTTTTTTTCCATGTGTATTCACGTGTTTGCTATGGCCATTCACATGTTTGATAATCCATCATCGGCAGATCCCCCCCCTACCTCTGCTTACTACTGAACTTCTCATCCAGCACAGCAATCTCCGCTCCAACAAATATACTATCACTCTGCCCCCCCCCCCCAAAGTCCGCACCTCCTTTGTTTAGTTTAGTTTGTTTATTTAGCACACAAGAAATTGTGCAAGGAGGGAACGACGCCCAGAAGGCTTGTACAGAGTTCCACTCCACGTCAATATCAATGTTTAAAATAAAAATCTAGGGACATTTACTGCATGTCAATAGGAGAAAAGAAACCACAAACAAAATCATATCCAGCAGAAAGGTAGGATAGCACATACAAACACACAAGACAAAACAAAAACAAAAACTGAAAATAGATACAAGGATAGTAAGATTAGTACAAAAATAAACATAGATTTCCATCTTGCCCACCTTTCAACGGGAAAAGCACTACAATATAAAATAAACATAGATTTCCATCTTGCCCACCTTTCAACGGGAAAAGCACTACAATATAAAATAAACAGCTCATAACGAGATTAGATATTTTTCCTTTGGCCTGAGTCATTCTCTTCAGTTCGCTGCCCCCTGTAGGTAGCTGTAGGTACCTACACCCCCACTGACTGGAACGTGTTGCAGTGACACGAAAACTCACCACTTTTAAACACTCACTTTTACATGTTGTCTCGGATCACTGCACCTGCTTTTAAGTTAACTTCCCCCTGGTCCCTGCTGTCTTTTACATATTGTATTGTAATGTATAGATGTTTTTGATACATGTGTATCATGGCATTCATGTTTTATATTGGGTTGTGTTTTATATTGTATATATTGTGTTGTGTTTTGTGTACATACTTGCCTCTGTTCTGCCAATTGGCCAGATCGTCTTTGTAAATGAGAATTGGCTCTCAATTGACTTATCTGGTTAAATAAAGGTTAAATAAAAAATAAAATACAAATACAAATAAATCACAGATCAATTAGGCTACACATCACAATCACAGTAATCGATCATACATTAATCACCGTATCAACCCTGCAGAGTATCCCCAAGTACCGGTAACCCTATGTGTGGACACAACAGGGTTAGCCCAGTCTTTTAAACATATATATTATTATTATGTATTAATAATACCGTATTACATCCGTAATACATCATAGGCAGAGTAGGTGCAAGGAAAGTAGGTGCAATTTCAACACCATAATCAACATCGATATTGCGCAGTTGACGTTTATGAGTTGTTGATACAGTACTAAGCATACTACAATAATACTATTACTATAATATCATATAGTATAGACGAGGAAGAGGCGAGTGAATTGTCAGGAAAACAGTCCCTGTATGACATTGATTGGTGGGAGCCGGGGCGAGTTGTATTCGTTATACAATATATAAATCATATCATGTCAACCAAAGGCTAACTAACTCAGACCAAAACAAAATATAGGCTTATAGCAGCATAACTTGTTGATAAGTTGACAAATCAGCACACATACATATAGAACGAATTTGAGGCTGACCAACGTCTGATCACCATATTGCAACATTTGAACGTTTGAAAGTCTAACCGTAGGTTTAACAGGGACATAATAGCCTATGCACAGAACATATACTATCATAATCAGGACAGGAAAGAAAACATAGGCAATATTTATTTATGAGGAAGACAGGCGTATACAGATATGTGTGCTTGGCTTGCAGAGAGGGTGTTGAATTGCATCATTTGTATTTATATGTTAAAGCACTTTGAGCTGCAACGTTTGCAGGAAAAGTGCTATACAAAAAAGGGTTATGATTATGATTATGATTATAATAATGATAATAATAATAATCATCATCATTATTATTATTATTATTATCATGCAAACATATCTGTTTGAGCGCGCCCTCCGAAGTTTGACCGCAGACGTAAAAAATACACCATGACGTCATAAAAACCCAATAGAATGGGTTGGTGTGACAACGGCACTATGGCGTCATGATAAACCTATAATAGAATGGTTTGGTCAAACTTTTGTGTGACAACGGTACATACAGACTTGTATAACGGTACATATATAGATAGAGAGATTGTCCGCTGAGAATATATATATATATATATATATATATATATTATATACCATTTCTGCTACAGTCTGCTACTTTCATAAGGATGAGTAGAAAAAGGAGAAATTCTTCGTTTCCACGAAGCCCCCTTTCGGTATGTTAGTTTTGTCTTCTCTTTCCATTTAATAATAATAATAATATCTTATATCTAATAATGTTATTCATGTTAATATTATTAATATCTAATGTATCTTTTAATGTTAGTTGATGAATCTATATATTTGTATATATTTGCATATTTACTTAAATATGTATAACGGTACATGATAGACAGACTGTCCGCGGGGATACAGTTAAGGATGAGTAGAAAAAGGAGGAATTCTTCGTTTCCACAACGCCCCCTTTCGGTATGTGAGATATCTAAGAGCCAAAAGTGTGTGTTTGTGTGTGTGTGTGTGTGTGTGTGTGTGTCTGAGTGTGTGTGTATGTGTGTGTGTGTTAGTGTGTGTGTGTGTGTGTGTGTGTGTGTGTGTCTGAGTGTGTGTGTGTGTGTGTGTGTGTGTGTGTGTGTGTGTGTGTGTGTCTGAGTGTGTGTGTGTGTGTGTGTGTGTGTGTGTGAGTGTGTCCGCCTCGTAATGGTAGTTGTAAGTGCAACCCGAGGCTTCAGACATATTTATAAATCAACAAGTGTTCCACGAACTTGAACCCAGTTAAGGTCTTACAATACTCCACCTGGTGACCCTGATTAGACACTTATGCATCCAGCCTGATATTGTGCATCCCCTGACCCTCGTCCTGGTGTTAGTTGCTGTGGGCGTGTCTAACCTACTGTGGGCGTGTCTAACATGATATGGGCGTGTCTAACCTGCGGTGGGCGTGTCTAACCTGCTGTGGGCGTGTCTAACCTAATGTAGGCGTGTCTAACCTGCTGTGGGCGTCTCGTCTCAACGGCAGAGGGGGGGGTCTCGTCTCACCGGCAGAGGGGGGGGTCTCGCGATAATCCACCGCGAGTCCTGGAAGGTCTCTCCTGTCACTCTGCCAGTGTCTCATTCTTTTGAGTCTGTGGCTCTACAACTAAATGGACCTACCCCAACTGTTTTAGTTAATATCTACCGCCCACCCAAACCAAACAAGGATTTCTTTGATGAATTCAACACATTTCTCACCCACATCTGTTCACTCTCATCCAACATAATTCTGTTAGGTGATTTAAATATTCACATGGATAATAGTAATCATGCTCTCACTAAGGACTTCATCTCTTGCCTGGACAGTTTTGGTCTCCAACAATATTGATTTCCCTACCCATTCTAAAGGTCATATTTTGGACTTGGTCTGTTGCTCAGGTGTCACTCCCCTCAACTGTTCTGCTGTTGACCTCCCCATCTCTGACCACATGCTTGTTTCATTTAACTTAAGTTTGTCTCTATCCAAAACCAAACAGTCACGTACTATGTTCTTCCGCAACATCAGACATAATAATTTAGCAGATCTCATAACAGGCATCGACACTTTCCCCATCATCACCCCCCCATGCACCCCTGATCAGCTCGTCTCTCATTACAATGATGGACTCCAAACTCTGCTGGACTCACTCGCCCCCCTCAAAACCCGGACTGTCTCATTCCCCCATTCTGCCCCCTGGTTTTCCCCTCACCTACGTCTGCTGAAAGCCAAAGGACGTCAGCTGGAGCGGCTTTCAAGAAAAACCGGTCTCACTGTTCACAAACAGATGCACCATGCCCACATCCTCCTTTACAAAGACGCCCTCTCCTCAGCCAAATCCCAATATCTTACAGACAAAATCACTGCTGGTGCTGGGAACACCAGGGCCCTGTTCTCAGTGGTCAACAACTCACTCCGCCCCCCCCGACTCCCTTCCCCCACACTTCTACTCCACTGACCACTGTAACTCTCTGATGTCATTTTTCAACTCAAAAATAGCCAACATCCACCAACAACTGACCCCTCTTATGTCCAGTTGTCCATCTCCCCTATCTCCCCATCCCCCCTCTCTGTACCTCTCTCCTGCTTCCATCTCCCCTCTGCTGCCGATTTATCTAAACTCATCCGGAAATCCAAGCCATCCACCTGCCAACTTGACCCCCTGCCCTCCTCCCTGGTCATAGCCTCCCTCCCCTCTCTCCTGCCGCTGATAACTACAATCATCCTGAGCTAATTGTTCCTCTTAGCAACTTGTTCCTTGTTTGCGATGTAGGTTTCCCTCCCCTTCTGGTGTTCACTCTATTCAGGCAGATAGCTGAGGAGATGTTGTTGAATGTTGTTGTGTGGGGTTCATAATCAGACACAAACACCTGTGTTCTTTCATAAGGTTCCTGTAGAGTTGCCGTAATAGGAGATTGTGAAGGAGGATCTGAATCCTCAACTAGAGCAACAATTTGTGCAATAGTTAGATGGTCAAAGGTTGTCCCCCACTCACTGGTAGATGCTTCCCCTTCTGATACCCTGGTCTGGCAGTGTCATGAGATGCTTGCCGTTTTGCTGCATATCGCAACATGAGATAACATTTGGCATGTAGTACACACCTGCTGCATGCACATCGGAAGGTTGTGTAACTAATCTACCAAGAAGCTAAAAATGTTTACAGGATTCTGCCCAGCTTTTCAGATTGGAATCAACATTATCTGTTACTGCCTTGTGAAGGTCATCCATACTTGGAAGGTCATCCATACTCCCCCTCACATAGGCTATGACACAATGAATGCCACAGGCTTTGGGTTGACATGATCGAAGCTTTTTAGGACTCACTACTAAGGAGGAGCCAACGTCATATTGTTCGACTCCGGCCGGGGACATATCCTGCATGTCATCCCTCCTCTCTCTCTCACCCATCCTTCCTGTCTAAATCTTCACTGTAACTGTCAATAAAAAGGAAAAATATGAGTGGGACTGCCCCACTCAGAAAAAATAACTTCAAATTGTAACCGTCTTTAAGTTCACGAGGTCTGGCCCTCCCACATGCTCCCCAACATTCAAAATGGGTCAATATTGGATTTTTTATTTTTTATTTTCAATTTCTTTTTTTTCATTTTCGGGGAGCCGCCATCTTGGAAATATGCTAATTAGGCCTCATATAGCCCTAAGGCCCCCAACTAGATGTTCATTTTCTAAATAAGACTTCACGTGACATTGTCGCATGCATCCGTGCCTTGTAATCGCGTGATTGGCTAACAATAGACAACTTATATGTTTGTGATCTTGGTTGCCAGGAATACATACATCAGTACCAGCTTACTGTAATTGATGTCACACACACATTTTCTGCAAGTTTCATAGAGTGTCTCCAGTGACTTCATTAAGGCTGTGACAGGTTATAGTTGTGTTATTTATACATTATGACCACACACACACACACACACACACACACACACACACGCACACACACACACACTCACACACACACACACACACACACACACATTATGGCCTTTGATCAATGCATATTTAAAAGGGAGTAGAAAGCTTGATTTAACTCAAGAAAGTGATACAAATCAATGGGTCTATTTACAGTACAGGATGTGAAATTGAATGTGTGTTTGTAGTAGTACCAGTAGTTGTGTGTGAATGCATTTTTCAGTTTTCATGTTAAGCTGTTACTACATGTTTTATGTTCACCTTGCCTTTCAAATGCTTCTCTTCAATGGTATCCATTAAAGGGACAATCCATCATTTCTAAACGCCAGCCCAGCCACAAAAAGCTGAGGGATGGGTTTGGAGAAATGTGCCACTCTCAAATTCATAGACGGAACAAATATCTTTCAAGAATCAACATGGGTATATATACATTAATATATCCAAGAAAGGCATCCCAAATGACAGTTTGTGTCTGTAAGAACCCCATTGGAGAGTATTTTCTATGACTGTATGCCAGGATTCTTCACACATCAGTAGCATAACACATTTCAGTCTCACTGCCTTCTCCCTTAGTGTACTGTATATGCCTCAGTGGAATGTTATGGCTCTCTTGCGTTCACATTGGTCTGTGTATCATCCTGGATTCCATGGTCTGATTCGTGCAAATAAGCATGTCCTATCCTTCATATGATTTACATCTGTTAACCTTACATATACTGTATGTTCTGTCATCCCTATAACTTATATAGAATGCAGTAGACGTGGAGGACAACGAGGGAGAGAGAAAGAAGAGCATCAGAATGGCTGTTTTTAAACTACAGAATGTGGAGGACTACTATGAGATCGGAGAAGTGCTGGGCAGGTGAGAGAGTATAATCGTACAGAGTACTACTGTCTCTCCTAAAGACCTCTTCATCCCCACTACCCCCGGTACTGTTTCTCTACTGCAAATAACATAAAAAATGTATGTAAATTAGTTGGTTTTGTTATTGATCTAAATTGAACATCATATGAAATGTTGAACACACTGCTGCACAAAAAGTGTTGAAGTGTTATTAGGATTTTAAAAAATAATAATAATTAAACGCCCCCTTATAAAAAAAAAAAGAAGTAAACTCCAGAGACAAGTGTGTATGTTTAGACAGTTGTTACACTGCTAGGCCACACACATGTCAAATCTTTACTAGGAGGTGTGAGTAGAGATGCAGCTACAATGATGATCCTCAGACTCCTCTTTTTTCTTTTTTTAAAGGAGAGTGGACATCTACCCTCCTTCACTCTTTATGTTTCTTTATTTAGATAGGTAGAAGTTGTAGAGGTGGGGTTACATTGAGAGAGAGAGAGGAGAGAGCTATGACATTCACCACTCTGGCTCTAGACTAACCCTCAGTCCTCACCCAAAATAGTGCTGCTCTTCGTTTGGATCTATACTTGAAAAGTTGAGTGAAGTTAAAGTAGAGATTCTCAGCTTTTATTGAAGTGTTCTGTGGATGTTGCTATCACCATGCAGCCATTACAACACGTTTTAGACATATAGTACCCTATTTAATCCTTTGTATACAAAGTATACAACCCATTAACCACACCAAAAGTTGGGTATCCTCTCTGGTGAAGGTCTGCCAGGCCTGTACGTCAGCCATCTTCAGTTGTTTCTTTTGAGGAGGTTTTGCCTTAAGTCTCCTCTTTAGCAAATGCTTAAATGCAAAAGGATTTAAATCGAGATTGACTTGGCCAGTCCCTGAAAAGCTCCCTAGTTGCTATGGCTGTATGTTTTGGGTCATTGTCCTGCTGTATGATGAATGTCCATCTAATGAGTTTGGAGGCATTGGCTCGTTCTTGGGCTGAAGAAATGTTTCTGTACACTGGGGTTAGCTTAGCGGTTACGTCATCAATGAAGACAATTATTCAGGTCTATTGGAGGCCATCTATGGCTAAGCCATAACACCCCCTCCACCATATTTCACAGATGAGGTGTTATGCTGTGGAGGTTGGGCAGTTCCCTTTTTTCTCCACACTTTACTCCATCATTCTGGTACATGTTAATCTTTCTCTCATCTTTTTCCAGATGTCTGCAGGCTCTTTAGGTATTTTTTAGCAAACCATAATCCTGTTTTTGTGGTTTGTGTCTTGCAATGTCGCCTCTAGTTCTGCTAGTGAAGTTCAGGTTTTTCTTGTGGTGCACATTATTCGGTCATCCACTGTAGAAGCCTTCCTTGGCCTACCAGTTGCATTTGCATTTGAGGTTTTGGTTATGTTTCTTCTAGATTCTTTTCTGATATTTCAGCCTCATAAACGCTTCTGTTATGTCCCCAAATAATATCCAGGGGACGCGGCAAGTAATAATGTAATGAACCGGAGGACAAAGAGGCGGACAGGAGAATATAAATAAACCAAGAATCTATTGTATAACTTAAAAATAAACAGTTTTCAGAAAAACACTTAACTGAAAACTACTTTCAAAAACAGGGAGAAAATGATAGATTGTTTAACAAGGTAGAAGCCAATTAAAGTGGCCAAACACAATACTAACAGACACACTCCGTCTAAAAAATGAGTCACGGTTACTGACGCCAGTACACGCTACAAATTGTAGCAACACACAGAAATTCACTACAGTAGTAGCTTTAGCTGTCTAGCAACCAACACACAGGCACATACTACAGTAGTATCTGTCTAGCAACCAACACACAGTTGCCCACTGGCACCATCTGTTAGTTCCACCTGTCCTTTATCCTCCATCCTTGATGAGCAAGTGAATACAGGTGTGCTCCCTTATGCCATCACCATGGCGATAGGAAGGGGGAAGGACAATAACCTGGGGAGAGACACAGGGAATAACAGAAACACACACACACAACCACATTACAACAGTAAACACACACACACACACAACCACACACACAACCACACTATGGCTGTAACAGCTTCCTTCATTTTTATTGACGTCTCTTTGGTCCTCATGTTGACAGACACCAATAGCAGACTCCAAAGGCAAATGCAAAGCTTAGAATCAATTGACATTGAGAGCTCTCTTATAACTGCAAAATTATGTGACGTAACACACCAGAAACACCTGTCAAGCCAATTGTCCCATCACTTTAGGGTACCCTGAAAAAGGGGGACTATGGAGAAAAGTGTTGTAATTTCTGAATGGTGCACCCAATATGTACAAAATACCATCATTGATTTCAAAACCACATTTTTGGAGTGTAGAGGCAAAAGAAGATATGCATGTGTATATATATGTATCCAATATGTACAAAATACCATAAAATAAAAGCTGATAATCTCTACAAATGTAATTGTTTGATTTCAAAGCCAAACCTTCAAAGGCAAAAGAAGAAAAAATGCTTCACTGTCCCACTACTTATGCAGGGCACTGTACGTACATATTTGACCCAGAGCAGTACCAACATGAAACCTGGGTGCCTGTCCTATATAGTTTTCTCTCCTTATCTGAACTTGATTTGAGCTTGGTACAATGGAACTAACGGGAATAGTCTGAAAAGTGCAAGCCCGCCCATCTACCACTCCAGGCAGGCTCAATCAAACCAAAGTATTCCAGAAAATAAACCAAAGAAACCCATGTTTCCCACACCTCTCCCTCCCCATAGTGGTAACTTTGGGCAGGTGCGGGCGGTGCGGGAGCGCTCCTCGGGAGTCCGCTGGGCCGGGAAATTCCTGAAGCTGCGGAGGAGCGCCAGCAGCCAGCTGGGTATGGAGAGGAGGGACGTGGAGAGAGAGGTGGAGATCCTGCAGGCGCTGCAGCACGCCAACGTCATGGCGCTAAGGGACGTGTTCGAGAGCCGCGCCGAGGTGGTGCTCATCGTGGAGCTGTGAGTATAGGATGGAGGGATGGAGAAAAGGAGATGGAGGATGGGGAGGAGAGGGTGTTGGGTGGAAAGAGTGAGGTGTTTGAGAGGAGGTGTTCATTCACAGCTTATTGTGGAGCTGTGAATGAAGTGGGATGTGATGAAGGGATGGAGAAGGAGGCACGAAGTGCTGCAACATGTCAACGTTATGGCAACAAAGCCCAACTTCTGTATCCACTGCGTGTTAGGAGCCTGTCTAGAAGCCTGTCTAGGAGCCTGTCTGTCTTTCTCTCTGCCTGTCCGATTATGGGATCTGTCTATCTGGCCCAATTGTTTAAAACTTTTGATCTGGATTCCGATTCTTTGATCCAGGATTGATCCAGGATCAGATCTTTTTTCTTTCTTTTTTTTCTGATCAGGATCAGCCAGCTCGATTTGATCCTCGATCAGAGAAAAGAATCGGGATCAATCTGATCCAGATTAAGTTTTGAACAACTGGTTAAGGTTACTCCCATAGATTAGATTAGAAAAGAAAAGATTAGAAAAGAAAAAAAATAGGAAAATGTAGGCAATGAAAAATTAAAAGGGCAAAGACCATAGGGAGTTAGAGAGACTTTGTAGGAAAGAAAGAGATAAAACTAGACTGGTGTTACTTCCAAGTGATGTTAGTCTAGAAGGAAAACTGATATGGGGCGAAAGTGAGACTCTGGATCAGAACAAAGCTGGATGACGTGTTTGGTACAGTGACAGGGTCTGTCTCTGTTGTGACGTGTGTGTGTGTGTGTGTGTGTGTGTGTTTGGTTTTGTGGTGGTCTGTTGTATATCGCATGGGTGTCAGACATGATTGCTCATAATGTGCAGATGCAATCATGCCGTGTCACATGTGTGTGCCTGTCTGTGTGACGTGTGTCTGTGTGTCTGCCCCCTCAGGACACAGTGGGTATGATAGAAAACATTGTGTGGATCACCTCACCTATCCTGTTTAATAGGAAGACAACGAGAATCAACTATCATTACTACCTCTAATCTTAACAGCCAGACACTGGCTCCCTATGGCCCCGCCCACTTCCTATAAATATAGCAGCAATGCAGAGATCCACACATGTGTGAGACATACACACACACACGCACACACACACACACACACACACACATACACACACACATAGAGTCACAAATGCAATCTAATGTAATCAGAATAAGTGTGCCGACTGAGGTTGTTTCTGTGCGTGTGTGTGTGTGTGTGTGTGTGTGTGTGTGTGAGATTGAGGGAGTGAGGGAGTGAGTTTGTGCCTTTGTGCTGGTTCAGTACTTGTCTGAGCTGTTAATGGAGCGGCCTGTATAGACAGACAGAACTATTGACTTTCCTTGTAATCAGTAAGCAGCACTAATACAATCAACTTCCCATATTTTCTCTCTCTCTCTCTCTCTCTCTCCCTCTCTCTCTTTCTCTCTCTCTCTTTGTCACCCTCACCTTCCCCTCTCCTTCCCTCACTACGCCCCCTCCCTCCTCTCCATGCCACAGTATCAGCGGAGGGGAGCTGTTAGACTTCATAGTGGCGAAAGAGAACCTGTCAGAGGAAGAGGCCATCGAGTTCCTCAAGCAGATCCTGAAGGGAGTGGGCTTCATGCACAGCAAACGCATCGCCCACTTTGACCTCAAGGTGAGAGGGGCACACACAGGGGGCGCATGGTCCTCACTTCCTCTGTCCTCACATCTGTCCTCACACCCTCTGTCCTCACACCCTCTGTCCTCACATCCAAATCACGATCAAATAAAGAGTCACTAGAATGGGGGAAATGTGCTTTTAGTAAAGAAAATGTAGTGATGAACATGGGCAGGAAATAAATCAGCAAGAGAAAAGGAGCACAACAAGGAGCATTTGAGAAAGTAAATGTTTTCAACATATCAAAAGCAAAGGTAAGTAGTATAAAGTATAAAGTAAACACACAGAGTAAAAAACAAATAAAGACCAATAACAATACTGTTCCTACTACTACGTAGTAGGAACACTAATAATAATAATAATAATAATCACCCCATCTGCTCGTACCCTCCCACCCCTCTTGGCAGTTATATTATGATCCAATCCTTTTGAGAAGGGAGCGAAGACAGACAATTGGGACGCAATCACAGAAAAAGGGGAGATTTAATGGGTGTAGAAATTAGAGGTATTATAGACAAATGGGAAGGTGGTTCCCCCTATCTGGTGTGACCTACTAGGTTCAAATCATGGTCTTGTAGCTGGTGTGACCTACTAGGTTCAAACCGTGGTCTTCCATTAGACTGTGTTAGCCCGTGGAGCTAAAGCCCAGGCATTAGTTCTGGGAGCTAATGCAAGTCTTCGGATCTCAGGCAAGGTCCGTTATTATCATCCTACTGTGCTGTGGTACTGTACTGTGGTTCACTGAACCACCTCCACTACATGTTTATTAAACTTCGGACACTCTTCTGACACCTTGATATTTTACATTGTTGAACGCTTCACGTAAGTAACAAGTGTTTCTCCTCTCTGTTCAGCCAGAGAATATCATGCTGGTTGATAAGACAGTGCCACACCCCCACATCAAAATCATTGATTTTGGGCTGGCCCACCGCTTCACACCGGGGGACGAGTACAGAAGTCTCTGGGGTACCCCGGAGTACATTGGTAAGTGGAACAACCCACATTCTCACAATGGTCACATGAACAATTAGAAGTCTATGTCTGATGTGGGTGTTTTCAGTGGTCTTAGAACATTTAATTGTGTACGGTATGTGTGATTGAGGAGCATGCGAGCGTGTATGTTTGATGTGTCTACTGGCTTTTGTGTCTTTCTTTCTGTCTGTCTGTCGGGCCTTATAGGATGACAGTTACAATATTAATTTTAATTAATTTTGACATTTAGCAGACGCTTTTAATCCAAAGCGATTTACAATTACGGTACGAATTACAGGGACATTCCCCCTGGAGTAACTGAGGGCAAAGTGCCTTACTCAAGGGCACACTAGTAGTGGTGTGGTTTCAGGCGGGATTTGAACTCACAACCTTCCGATCACAAGTCCAACTCACTATCCACTAGACCACCACTACCCCAATATGCGGTTGGCAAAGACATTTTGGCAATGTATTGTCAATAGCAAAGCATATCTACTATAGATAGATAGATAGATAGATAGATAGATAGATAGATAGATAGATAGATAGATGGTTGTGAGGTTGAGAGTGGTATAGTTGGGTGTTGAAGTGGTTGAGAGTGGCTTCAGTGGGGTAGAACTGGTAGCCAAGAGAGTGCATTGTTGAGTAATCAGAATGTGTTCTGCAGGTTTCCTGTTGTTTTTATATAAGAGTCCGGAAAGTTCCACGGCAGTTGCAGTAACAAAAGGGCTCTAGGAATGTTGGCCTAAAATCAACATTCCACCATGTTAACCAGATGAGACGATTTGGGGCTACAGAAAGCATGTTGAAGAACAATATGTGGACTTGTTTAAGCAATCTCTCTTTATGTCTATCTGTCAGTCTTTATTTAGCTTGAACCTTGCGAAACCTGCGCAGGTTGTCATGGAGACAACAAACGGGTAGTGGTGGTGGTTATGGACAGGATGTGACGTCAGAGCGTGCGGTGTGGGAGCAGGGGGTAGTGAGAGAAGGCTTCTGGCTAGGTGAGAAGTTTACATAGGCCCAGCAGGAAATGCAGGGGGGAACATGTTACAACTGAGTCACAGAAACACTGTAACAATTCTGCAGTAGAATGAACCCATATCTCTCTATCTATTTGTCTGTCTTGTGTGCAATATTGTGCAATAGACATGTGTGTGCATCTTACAGTGTTACTCAAATACAATGAGCTGCTGTATCTGTGGCAGTTGCAGAACAAAAGAACAAAAGTCATTCACGCTTCTACCTGCTACCGACCTGTATGGTCGAAGGGGGTGAACCACATGTTTCTCTCTTAACACTCTTTCATTTCCTTTCTCACTGTTATACAAATATATAATTTTGTCAGTTCTTATCCCTTTTGCACATTCATGCAAAACATTACAAATGTTGGAACATACAATTTTTTTTAGCACCTACCATTTCTACACAGTTTATATGACAACAATAACATTTGTCCAGAAATATTAGTTTCTAATATCAGAGTTGAAAACAAGTAATTTCTCCATGCGTGTTTCTCTAAATGGTACACATACAGGGCTCAGCCACAGGGGAAGGTCCAGGACACCTGACAGTCTGGTCTTTTAGAAAGGCATTTGATGCAAATCTAGGTTATATTATATTATACAACAGTTAGTTCCGACCAAGTCATTTGATTGGATTTGATTGGACAAGAGGCATTCCATGAGTGCTGATATACAGTATAACAGCACTGGGACTTTATGTATCACTCCGCCGCACAGATGTTCTACTAAATGACCGTTAATTAGACTACATGTTTGTGTTCAGGTTACTAGGCAACAGTCCATTTGAAGTTCAGTTGCGGGACTATTTTTTGTTTATTTTTATGATTAAATAAACAAACAAATCATAATCTGTTGTCGCTTATTACTGTTAACTAATAAATGGCGCTGTAGAACTGTTGTATAAAAGCAATATCACACTCAAGGTCGTGCTGTTATACTGAATATCAGCACGGCTGTGATTGCCTGCGGCCTCGTACCTATGACCGAATCACAGCTCACAGCACTTACTTGTTCTGTGTTCATATTATGGCCATCTGACTCCACAGGCTGGGGTGTGTTATTTGGCATCATGGAGGCTTCTTCAAAACTTTAATTTCTCCCAGGAAAATGTGGTTGCTAGCTATGGTATCAGGTCCCTCCCTGGCAGCTCTACTGTAGCCTACAGACACTGTCAGTGCCTTACAGAACCAATGCTTTTTACAAAATGATGTGCTTACCAAACTGTACACAGTGAGGGTGACTTTCGGCCTTGTTTAACTGCATGACCGACACTCATGTTGCAGAGTAGATTGTTTTAATTTCTCTTCATCTCTTGGTTCTTAATCCTGCCCTATCCATTATCACCATTATTACAGTATTGCTCTGTATTGGGTATTGGGTATGATTGTGTTAGACTTTTAATGGTCCATTATCACCATTTTTGCACAGATTTGGGAAACTAAGGTTCTGTGTACTAAAACGAACAAATACAAGAGAGGGACGAGTCAACAACACATTTTAAGTATGATTTGTCATAATATGAACTTTTACAACTAGTGCACAGATAAATGTGCAATGAATAATGACATTTCTGCTATTTCACTCCTCCCCCCATCCTCACTCCCTCCCAGCCCCTGAGGTGATCAACTATGAACCCCTGAGTGAGGCCGCTGACATGTGGTAAACCATTTTACATGTTACTATGAGCAAATAGGTGCATTATACTGACAAATTAAACTATATTAATTTTCATTTGTATCTTAAGTTGTTCATAAGACAAAGAGGGATACCATAGGCCCTAACACTCCTGGATTAACCATGCAGTAGTCATAGTTGTGGTAGGCTAGATGTAGTTCTTCTTGTTTTGAATACAGTCTTTCATTACTCTTTGTATCTCTTGTCTATACAGGAGTATTGGCGTCATAACCTACATATTGTGAGTATCCAAAGATAAGCTGACAGGTTGAACTTCACTGTGGATGCAGTATTACAGTGTTAGCTAGTATCTAGCTCCCTAATGTCTCCCTAACACCACCCTATTTTACAGGTTGAGTGGCATGTCCCCTTTTCAAGGAGATAATGATGATGAGACACTACTGAACATTGTGGGGATGAACTACGAGTTTGAGGAGAACTCTTTCAGCCAGACCAGTGTCATGGCCAAAGACTTTATTGAAAAACTGCTGGTTAAAGACCCAATGTAATCAAACAATCTATTACTCATATTTTGATATAATTTATATGTGACACGGTCCGGTCATTTGGGCCGCAAGTCGGCAACCAATCAAAATGTTCCGACTTTTATTTTGAAACACGGAAATACTTTTCAAAGTTTTTGAAAATCACAACACGAACTCGCTAGTCAAGCCAAAATACTGCAATGCAATGGATTCAGTGAGTAATTCCCACTACTACCTAGTTAACTATAACACTACTTTACATTGTCAGCAGGCTCACAAAACAAGCTGTGTTAGTTGATAAGCGAGTGTGTCATTATAAAAAATGTGTTAACATTTTTCGAAAGAAAAGTCCGAACATCAAATCAGATGCTGACTTGCGGACCGATTGACCAGACCGTGTCACATATGATTACAATACATTTGTTGATTAATATCAGTACACATCTGTATGGTACTAGTAATTCTGTGATTATCTCCTCAAACAGAGAGAGAATGACAGCAGAGGAATGTCTACTACACCCTTGGATCAAGGTGAGAGAATAGAGTGTGTGAATGTGATACAATAATGCACAATTAGTTGGAACACGGTGAAGAGACTAAGTATGGGCCCTGTGTTTACTCTCTGTATAGTCTCTGCAAAATGGCTGCATCATATTATTAAATATATTAAATGATATGATATTCCCTTGTGCTTTAGCACAACCTCACCACAGCCTAACTTCAAAGTTCAACTGTGTTTGCTGGGTATAGCCAATATTTTCTCCATGTAGTTGAGTAATAGAATTCGTTTGGAATTGTGGATTTATTTTGTCAGATTTTTTTTTTAAAGAAAAAAACGAAAAATGCTATGTGACTCATCTGGTGTTGGGTTTGTGTGCTACGTTGTAGGACTCTTGCCTTCATCTCCCCCAAGAGGCCCCAGTGGGACGTCACTCACCGCCTGGCCCTCTTCCCCTGATGAATGACATGCCATCTCCTCCCGGTGTAGTCTTCCCTCCTATACCGGTCCGACTGCGCCACCATGCTCTTTGTGGCAATACAACACCCATAGGTGGAATTCACATGGGCTCCTCTCACATGGGCTCCCTAACCCTCATGTCTGGCTTCCCAGCCGGCCGGCCTTCACCCCCTCCACGCCCGTTGCCTAAGCGCCCCGGCCCTTGCCTTCCAGATCCGGGTAATCTTGAATGTCTCGAACCAGAGCTAATAAAGGCAGTGCTTCTCATGAAAAGTTTACAGGAAGAAGAGAGGGTACTGGAAGGATTAAGGAGGATGATGGAAGAGGATACTAAAGAGGAGGACCACATAAAGGTTGTTAAGAGAGAAAACCTTTTCAATCAAAAAGAAGCAACATTAATGAAAGAAGAGGAGAAAAGGAAAGAAAGAGAGAAAAAGAAGAATGAGATACTTCTACAGTTAAGGAGGGGTAGAAAAAGGAGGAATTCTTCATTTCCACGACGCCCCCTTTCGGTATGTTAGCTTTGTCTTCTCTTTCCATTTATTTATTAATATCTAATGTATCTTTTAATGTTAGTTGATGAATCTATATATTTGTATATATTTGCATATTTACTTAAATCGTATAGTATATTTTATATTATTTAGTTATTTTGTTTATCTTTGTGGACTGTATGGCTTATTCTTGTTTTATTAAGTAGTTTATATTATTGCTATTGTGTTTTATTGATTACTATTGTTTTTTTTGTTTTTTTATGCTGTGTGGATATTTTAAAGCACTTCGAGCTGCAAAGTTTGCAGGAAAAGTGCTTTTCAAATAAATATTATTATTATTATTATTATTATTATTATTATTATTATTATTATTATTATTATTATTATTATGCCAATGCTATGACACTAAGGTACCAAGCAAACACAGCCAAGTTGTTGCCTGTGTGTTAACCTCCTGTGAGGTTGCAACGTTGTTAGAAGGTAGCCAATGAAATGCTACTTTAATACTACTAAGGGTCGCGACAACGTAACTGCGGAGCCTTTAGCCTTTAGCCCATCTGGTAGGTGCCTTCCAACATGTTGCCACACTACAGCCGACTATTCCGAGAATGTTGTCCACAACCTCACCACAGCCTAACTTCAAGGTTCAACTGTGTTTGCTGGGTATAGCCAATATTTTCTCCATGTAGTTGAGTAATAGAATTCGTTTGGAATTGTGGATTTATTTTGCCCGATTTTTTTTTTTAAAGAAAAAAACGAAAAATGCTATGTGACTCATCTGGTGTTGGGTTTGTGTGCTACGTTGTAGGACTCTTGCCTTCATCCCCCCCAAGAGGCCCCAGTGGGACGTCACTCACCGCCTGGCCCTCTTCCCCTGATGAATGACATGCCATCTCCTCCCGGTGTAGTCTTCCCTCCTATACAGGTCCGACTGCGCCACCATGCTCTTTGTGGCAATACAACACCCATAGGTGGAAGTCACATGGGCTTTAAAGAAAAAAACGAAAAATGCTATGTGACTCATCTGGTGTTGGGTTTGTGTGCTACGTTGTAAGGCTGTGTTTGGAATGGCATACTAGCATACTACTCATACTAGATTTTAGTATGCCAGAGCGTTCACACTGCACAGTATGCGAGATCTGACTAGCTAAAATGTTTATGAGTAGTATGTAAAAAAATCTGTAAATCTTTTTACAACTTGTTTAGCTATTAAGTTCGGACTATGTCGAAGTAGTATCTACGGGTATCTACGGTAACTAAGGTAACGTCAGATCAGATACATACATCACATTTTTGGAATATATATGGTTACTTTCTCACCTGAAAACATATTAAAACTTCATAAAATGACATGTTAACACTTGTAGAGCCAAAATTACAGCTTTTAGCCAATATATTTTTAAATAGAGGATTTAAAATCCCCGCTCCTGGACCGGCGAAATGCATTCTGGGATGCAGTATGCATACTGCAGTGTAAACGGTTGGCTGGTATTGGCATACTTATTATGAATTTAGTAGGCAGTATACAGTATATACTCATTGAGTATGCTAGTATGCAGTATGCTAGTATGCCATTTCGAACACAGCCTAAGCCTTAGTGCTTTTTCTTTCCACAGAGAATTGACTCTTGCCTTCATCCCCCCCAAGAGGCCCCAGTGGGACGTCACTCACCGCCTGGCAAAGAAAAGAAAGAGATTGAAAAGGAGGAGAAACGTCGACAGAAGGAGGAGAAACTGAAATCAGAGGAGGCAAAAAAGCAAGCGAAAGTGAAGTTGGAGGAAGAAAAAAAGCAACAGAAAGAGAATAAGAAAAAGCAAGAGAAAGAGAAGAAAGAGAAAGAGAAGAGCCTTGAGCAAGAAAAAAAAGAGATTGAAAAGGAGGAGAAACGTCGACAGAAGGAGGAGAAACTGAAATCAGAGGAGGCAAAAAAGCAAGCGAAAGTGAAGTTGGAGGAAGAAAAAAAGCAACAGAAAGAGAATAAGAAAAAGCAAGAGAAAGAGAAGAAAGAGAAAGAGAAGGAAGAGAAGATTAGACTAGAGGAGGAAAAAAAGAACGCAAAAGAGAGAATAAAGAAACTTGAAAATGAGAATAAGGAGAAGGAAAAGGAAAATAAAAGGTTTGCAGAAGAAGAGAAAAGGAGACTAAAGGAGGAAAAAAAGAACGCAAAAGAGAGAATAAAGAAACTTGAAAATGAGAATAAGGAGAAGGAAAAGGAAAATAAAAGGTTTGCAGAAGAAGAGAAAAGGAGACTAAAGGAGGAAAAAAAGAACGCAAAAGAGAGAATAAAGAAACTTGAAAATGAGAATAAGGAGAAGGAAAAGGAAAATAAAAGGTTTGCAGAAGAAGAGAAAAGGAGACTAAAGACTGAAAAGAAAATACAGAAGAAGGACAAGAAAAAGAAAGAGAAGGAACAAAAGAGAAGGGGGGAGAGGGTGGTGGGCTGATAGGCACCCCTCTCAGGGTGGTGGTGTGGTGGGGAGGGTGGTGGGCTGATAGGCACCCCTCTCAGGGTGCTGGGGTAGTGGAGGGCAGAGGGGAGGGTGGTGGAGGGAGAGGGGAGGGTGGTGGGGGGGAGAAAGGGGGGTGGTGGGGGGAGAGGGGAGGGTGATGGGGGAGAGGGGAGGGTGGTGGAGGGAGAGGGGAGAGTGGTGGGGGGAGAGGGGAGGGTGGGGGGATGGCTCCATCTCTTCCTAGCATCGCCATAATGATGTTCTCATGTGGTGTGTGGTGTGTGGTGTGTGGTGTGTGAGTGTGAGTGTGTGAGTGTGTGTGTGTGTGTGTGTGTGTGTGTATTAGTGGTAGAAATGGAGGCGTTTCGCCTGGACAGGCACACAAAATCAAAGTGCATTATCGGTTCAGGAGAAGATATAGATTTTTTACCTGGGTTGTTTCCTGTGTTCCCCAGACCTTTTAAAGACTGGTAGTAATGATGTGTGAATGGCACTAGAGTACCAGAGTACTAGACTATCAACGGAAGATAAAACAGTATCAGGAGAGGAGAGAGGAGAAGAAGCAAGAGAAAGAGAAATGGGAGGAACAGAAAAAATTTGCTAAAATTGAACTTGCGATGCAAAAACTAAAGGAGGCAGATATGAAAATAAAAGACTGGGAGGAGCAACAGAGAAAGAGAGAAAATGAGAAGGAGAAGGACGAAAAAGAAACGTGCATTAGAGGAAAAGGAGGCAGAAGAGAGAAATGAGAAGCAGGACAGACCAAAAACAACGTCAAAGGAGCTACTCAGAGAGAAGATGGCAGAGACCTATGAAAGGGCAAGACTCAAAGCCAAAGAGGAGAGTGAAGATGTGAAACAACACTGATAGTCCGGGAGCCAAAGCTTTTTTTTTCTTCTTTTTTTTGGGATGAACCTTGTTTTGTCAGGTAAAGTTTTTTTTCTCTGCTGTTTCTTGTTGCTTGGGGGTACCTCTTCAAAATACAGGAAGGTGCCCTGTGATAGCCCTTGTGCATTTCAGATATTAACCCCTTCATGCCCGAAATGCCAAATATTCATGCAAAATACTCAAATCAAATGCATCAAATTTATGTTCACTCATGTTTACTCATACTCATGTATGTACAATGTATTTTTTGTGTTACTATTCATTAATTTGAAAGATTTTTTTTAAGTAAGTAAGTAAGTAAAGCTTTATTTATATAGCACCTTTCATACAAGAAATGCAGCTCAAAGTGCTTTACAACAGGAATAAGAACATAAAGTAAGGCAGTGGCTTGGTCGAGGACTTGCTGGAACGGTGCATCCACATTACCAATGGCTGATAGTTCGTACTCAGCTTTCAGGACTTTGATGACAGAGCCTTTTCCCAACCCATAGTAAGACGCTACGGTGTTGCATCCCGATATGGTATTACATTCATACATGGACTGATGAAAGGTTCTTGACAATTTCTTGTGAATGCTTGGCCAGTGTCGACTTGATTTAGTATAATAGTGGTCCACTGTTGCCCTTTCCTTGCGGGGGGATTCCATGATGAGTGGTACATCCAGCCCTGCCTGAAGGTGATGGTGAAGGAGGAGGACAAACACGTCTGTGTGATCAGAAACCACAGAGATTTGATGGGCTTCTCCAGCACACATCAGGACTTGTTGGACAATGATGGTGTCAACTTCTTCCTGCTGATCTTCTTGATCATAGTGGTTCCTTCTTTCTTCCATCTTGATCTCGATGGGGCATGGGTCCTCCCCTGTCACCACCAACTTGTGTTTGTTGGTGCTCCGTAGATGGAAAAGCCTGTCTTGGGTCAGTTCCTCATATAATAATAATAATAATAATAATAATAATAATAATAATAATAATAATAATAATAATAATAATAATAATAATAATAATAATAATAATACACTACCGTTCAAAAGTTTGGGGTCACCCAGACAATTTCGTGTTTTCTTTTATTTATCAAATGAGTTGCAAAATGAATAGAAAATATAGTCTAGACATTGACATGGATAGAAATAATGATTTTTATTTGAAATAATAATTTTGTCCTTCAAACTTTGCTTTCGTCAAATTGCTTTGCAGCAATTACAGCATTGCAGACCTTTGGCATTCTAGCGGTTAATTTGTTGAGGTAATCTGAAGAAATTTCACCCCACGCTTCCTGAAGCACCTCCCTTGATGGGCACTTCTTGCGTACCATACGGTCAAGCAGCTCCCACAACAGCTCAATGGGGTTGAGATCTGGTGACTCCGCTGGCCACTCCATTACAGACAGAATACCAGCTGCCTGCTTCTTCATTAAATAGTTCTTGCATAATTTGGAGGTGTGCTTTGGGTCATTGTCCTGTTGTAGGAGGAAATTGGCTCCAATCAAGTGCTGTCCACAGGGTATGGCATGGCGTTGCAAAATTTAGTGATAGCCTTCCTTATTCAAAATCCCTTTTAGCATGTACAAAAGCAGCCCCAGACCATCACATTACCTCCACCATGCTTGACAGATGGCGTCAGGCACTCTTCCAGCATCTTTTCACTTGTTCTGCGTCTCACAAATGTTCTTCTGTGTGATCAAAACACCTCAAACTTCGATTTGTCTGTCCATAACACTTTTTTCCAATCTTCCTCTGTCCAATGTCTGTGTTATTTTGCCCATATTAATCTTTTCCTTTTATTGGCCAGTCTCAGATATGGCTTTTTCTTTGCCACTCTGCCTAGAAGGCCAGCATCCCGGAGTCGCCTCTTCACTGTAGACGTTGACACTGGCGTTTTGCGGGTACCATTTAATGAAGCTGCCAGTTCAGGACCTGTGAGGCGTCTATTTCTCAAACTAGAGACTCTAATGTACTTGTTTTCTTGCTCAGTTGTGCACCGGGGCCTCCCACTTCTCTTTCTACTCTGGTTAGAGCCTGTTTGTGCTGTTCTCTGAAGGGACTAGTACACACCGTTGTAGGACATGTTCAGTTTCTTGGCAATTTCTCACATGGAATAGCCTTCATTTCTAAGAACAAGAATAGACTGTCGAGTTTCATATGAAAGTTATCTTTTTCTGGCCATTTTGAGAGTATAATCGAACCCACAAATGTGATGCTCCAGAATTTCAGGGGTCGGGAACCTTTTTGACTGGGAGAGCCATAAAAGCCAAATATTTCTAAATGTATTTCATTGAGAGCCATATAGTATTTTTTACATATAATAAATTAAATATGTCTTACTTTTAATGCGATTTCTGGTGCTGCATGGTTTTGCTGATGTCCTTGTAGTCTGGTTCATACGTGGTGAGGTTGAGCTTCATGCAGGCGTTGAGGCTTCCATCAGTTAAACGTGAGCGTAGGTTGGTCTTAATGTTCCTCATATGCGAGAATGACTGCTCACATACATACAGTATGTAGAGCCAAACATGGTCAATACGGCAATACTAACACGCTGCATTGTGTGGTATGTCACAGGAAGCTCGTTCCAAGTTTTCAGAATCAGCTGGTCTTTTTTCAGTTTTTTCATTTCTGTCCACTTGTGTTCCCTCACCAGCTCTGCTCGCTGTCGCGCAAGACTTTCCAACTCTCCATTAAGTGTCTTGAACTTACTCATCCACATGTCTGATGCCTTCAGGTCAGCAACTTCCAGCTCAAAGTCTCCCATAGAGACCCCAGGGATGCATGTCAGGTCGATTTTGTCCACTGCACACTCATGTGGATGAGTGATGAACTTGAAAAGACCAGTGCGCGCACGAAATTCTCCAAAACGTGCTTTGAATGACTGCAGGAGATTGGACGTAAAGCCAGCTAGCTGCTGGAGATCCAGATGTTGAGTGAAGTCACTTGCTAAGCATGCATCTCTAAATTGTTGCAGTGTTACAAAGTGCAGAAGACGACCTGTTTCAATGTCCCTGAGAAAGACTTCCAGCTTGCTTTCAAATGCAAACACTGCTTGTTGAAGGGATGAGATTGTATTTCCAATACCTTGCATTTTCACATTGAGCTGGTTCAGATGGCCTGTTATGTCCACGAGATAGTGAAACTGCAGGAGCCAGTCAGTGTTGTCTAGCTCAGGATGCTTGACGCCTTTCATTTGAAGAAAAGTCCGGATTTCACTCAGGCAAGCTGCAAAACGGCTGAGCACCTTTCCCCTTGACAACCAACGCACGTTGCTGTGTAAAAGCAGACTGGGATAATGATTCCCAACTTCTTCTAACAGAGCTTTAAACTGGCGATCATTTAAAGCTCGGGCAACAACAGTTTTTTTTCTTTAGCAAACTCCATGAAAGACGTGAATAAATCCTCTCCTCTGGTTGTCCCTTTCATTGGCAAAACAGCCAAGCTTTCCTCACGCAGTGTGTCACCTGCAGCATACCTGGCAAATATACTGAACTGAGATAGATGGCTAACATCTGTTGACTCATCTAACGCGAGAGAAAAGTATGTCCCGGCGTTTATGTCCTTAATTTGTGTTTCCTCAACTTGATTTGCCATCATGATGCTACGATCGTGAACAGTTCTTGCTGCATGTGTTTTATTCGTTTGATTATCTTGTCTTTATTTGGGAAGTCATCAAACAGTTCATTGGCCACATCAAGCATGAATGTTTTGGCATACTCGCCATCTGTGAATGGCTTTCCATTCCTGACTATTGCCAAAGCACCCGCAAAGCTAGCGGAATTCCCGTCACCTTGCTTGGTCCACCCACGCAGTTGCTGTTGACTCGTCTGCACTTTCCGCTGTAGCTCCTGGCATGCCTTTTTCCTGCTGTCCCCCGCTGGATATTTCGATGCAAATGAAGCATGATGCGTATCGAAGTGCCGCTTTATATTTGACCGTTTCATCGATGCAATTTTATCATTGCATATTAGACATACCGCAGATCCTGCGATCTCCACAAATGCAAATTCCTCTGTCCACGCAGCTTGGAATGCACGGTAATCATCGTCTTTTTTTCTTTTTGCCATCTTTCTCGTTACAAGGGTTGAAGCGTATAAGCTAGTTCACTATCTGATGAAATTGTTTTTTATTTATTCACCTTTACAACGACCTCTGACACTCTCGCGAGACATTGGTTCCCGACCCGACCCACGGGTCACGGGTCATGGGTCCCGTGAAGAGTCCCGTGAAATTTAACTTCAAAACTAATTTCTGTTTACTTTAAAATGACACAGTATTATTACGCAATATCACAAGTATTTTAAAATCAGTTCCAAACAGATTTTTGTTTTCCAACTTTTTATTATTTATTTTTTTAACTTTTCAACCCAATTGTCTGGGAGCCATATGCCGTCACCGGAAGAGCCATAGGTTCCCGACCGCTGCTCCAGATACTCAACTAGCTCAAAGGAAGGCCATTTGTATAGCTTTAACCAGCAAAACTGTTTTCAGCTGTGCTAACGTAATTGCACAAGGGTTTTCAAGGTTTTTCTAATCATCCATTAGCTTTTAACGCGATTAGCAAACACAATGCTGGAGTGACGATTGCTGGAAATGGGCCTCTACACACCTATGTAGATATTCCATTAAAAACCAGATGTTTGCAGCTAGAATAGTCATTTTCCACATTAACAATGTATAGAGTGTATTTCTGATTAATTTAATGTTATCTTCATTGAAAAAAACTGTGACCCCAAACTTTTGAACGGTAGTGTACATTAGACTTATATAGAGCTTTTCTAGACACTCAAAGACGCTTTACAAACTGAAAAGATTGAGTAGTAATAATAAAAAGAAACAAAAGGTAAATAGAAGTATAGGGGCCTAATTGAGGTAGTGCGTTCTAGAGGGACGGGGCTGTGGCTGAAAAGGCCCTATCACCCCAGGTCTGGAGCTTGGTCCTGGTGGTCTTGAGGGTGGTTTGGTCATCAGACCTGAGGCAACGGGAGGGGGTGTGGAGGGGCACGAGGTCGGCAAGGTAGGAAGCGGCCAGATTGTTGATGGCTTTGTAAGTGGTGAGTAGGATTTTGAATTGGATCCTGTATTTTACCGGGAGCCAGTGTAGGTTTTGGAGGACAGGGGTGATGTGGTCACAGCAGCAAGTGGAGGTGAGCAGACGGGCAGCAGAGTTCTGGACGTATTGGAATTTGTTTAGGATGTTATTGTTGTTAAACCGTAGGGGATGCTGTTGCAGTAGTCGAGTCGGGAAGTCATGAAGGTCGTGGATGAGAGTTGCAGCAGCGGAAAAGGACAGGGAGGGTCGGGTGCAGGCAATGTGGGAAAAAAGCTGATTTAGTGACCTGGTTGGCATGGGGAAGGAACGAGAGGGTGGGGTCAAAGATGATGCTTGGGGTCAAAGATGAGGTTGCGGACGTGGTTGGGGGGGGTTACGGTGAAGCCATCGATGTTGAGTGAGAATGTCTGGGTGGAACGGGTGAGGGACTTTGGGCCGATGATGAGGATTTCCGATTTATTGCAGTTGAGTTTCAGAAAATGTTATTGTATCCATGATTTTATGTCGTTGAGGCAGGTAGTGAGAATGGAGTGGGTGTTAGGGGAGATGGTTTTGGAGGAGAGGTAGAGTTGGGTGTCATCAGCATAGCAGTGGAAGCGGAGGCTATGGCGGCGGAGGACCTGTCCAAGGGGAAGGATGTACAGGATGAAGAGGAGGGGGCCTAGCACTGAACCCTGGGGGACACCGTGGGTGACTGGAGCAGTGGAGGATTTACTGTTATTTATTGAGATGTATTGATATCTGTCTGAGAGATAGGACTTGAATCAGGAGAGGGCGGTGCCGTTTATGCCAATGTGTTGGAGACGGGCGAGGAGGATGGAATGGTTGATGGTGTCAAAGGTGGCGCTGAGGTCGAGGAGGATGAGGATGGTGAGGTGGCAGAAAGGAGTATGTCATTGGTGATTTTTAGTAGTGCTGTTTCAGTGCTGTGTTTGGAATGGAAGCCAGATTTGAATGGTTCATAGAGGTTATTGCAGTCGAGGTGGGATTTGAGTTGGGCAGCAACAACTTTCTCAAGGATTTTGGACAGGAAGGTGAGATTGGAAATGGGTCGGTAGTTGTTGGGGGTGTCAGGGGCGAGACCGGGTTTTTTAAGTATGGGTGTAATAGCAGCGAACTTGAGGGCAGGGGGGACAATGCTGGTGGACAGGGAGAAGTTAATTATGTTTGTGATGAGTGGGGTGAGTGTGGGGAGACAGGCCTTGACTAGGGAGGAGGGAATGCGGTCCAAGGCGCAGATTGAGGACTTCATGCTGGTGACTGTGTATATAATAATAATAGGTTCAGCTGTTTCTTGTTGTAAATGGATGACGAGACAACCTTCTGGGCCGGTAGCTTTGTTGATAAGAGGAGATGATTACGCTTTATGGAACGAGAAGCTTCGAGTTCCATAACGCTTTTATACAACGGTTACCACGTTTATCTATCAATATTTCACAAAAGAAAGACAAGACAAACTTTTAATTAATGTATTTGAATGGAACTATGTTTTAAGTGTATTAATCCTCTGAACAGTTGTTTATTGGTTGCTAAGCAACAGTAAGAATGTTACTTCGATAACGGTAATATATACAAACGCGGAGTAATATGAAAACATGTGTCAACATTCCATTTAGCCGTGCGTATATCATGGATATCAGCACGGCTAGAACGCAAACTGACCAATAGAGACAATGGACCGGATCTATCCGTTGTATAATGGGGAGTGTGTCTATGTTCCCACAGCCCGATGGTCCCACAGCCCAATGGTCCCACGGCCAATGTTCCCACATTTCTAAGTAATCTAACTAACCCTAGCCCTAGCCCTAGCCCTAATCCTAACCCTAACACTGACCCTAACACTGACCCTAACCCTATCCCTAGCCCACCTATGAAATATTAGAAATGTGGGACCATTGGGCTGTGGGACCATTGGGTTATGGGAACATAGGGATGACCCTGTATAATGTTTCTTGTTGACCCCTGTCTCTCTGACATCTCTGGTGACGGACTTGGGCCCGATCCCGATTCCCTTTCCTACCCCTACAGCTCGTTTTGGAGTGCCACTCGCTTTAGAGCCTCTGAACAGAGCCACAAGGCATAGTGGTTGAAATCTTTCCCTAAGAAAAGACAAGACTGACTTCATACCTGTCAGACAGTGACGTCTACCTCATCTTCGACAGGTACTATGGCCGTTGGGCCCAGGGGCTGAGGCTGTTCTTGCCCGTTTTACTGTGCTCTCAACTTCGCTCCATGTAGGGGGCCTTGTTTCCATCTGGTGCTCAGGTGGTTGGATTGGTGGCATGTCATCCGGAATGCTGGCTGGCACATGCCTCTGGTTGTCAGAGTAGGTCTTCCTCAGGTGCTCCTCTAGTTCCCTTATGGGTACTTTGAGGGTCCCTGTTTTCTCCTTGACAAAGAGGTCTTTGACGAACTTGTAGGGATCTCTGTAGAAGGCAGTCCTCGTTCGCTCTTTCTTCTTGTGTTGCTTTCTCAAGCATTCTGCTCTTCGCAGTGTTGCAAGACGCCGCTTGATTTCGGCCTGTAGTGCCTCAAGTCCTTTCCTTTCCACTTCTGTGGCCTTCTTCCACTGTTTTCTCAGGCACCTTCTTTCTTTCACAAGTCTTTCAATCTCTTGTTGTCTCCTGGACTTGAGATGGGCTGATGGTTCCTTCTGTGTCCCATGGTTCTTACTTTTCACCCCAAACCTCTCTGCTCCATAGCTGTAAATTATCTCTCCAATCTTGTCCAGTTTTCTTTCCACGCCTCCTTTCAGACCTTCTAGAAGATGGACAAGGTCTGTGTCTGTGTTTTCCCACTCCTTTTTCTGGCAGGCTTTAGGCCACAAGATTTGAGGCTTTCGTCCATTCATCTTCCTCTCCACTGCTGTCTGTGGCTAGATTGGCTCTGGACTCATGTCCGTTGATGGATCTGTGCTTGGTTGAGCTTCGTCTGGGGTTCTGATACCCTGTGGACTGTGGTGAATATCCTGCCACTGGGCTTCACTCGACTGATTTGCCCTACCTCTGAGGAAGTAGTGGTCAATGCGAGGCACCTCGCTAAGCTCTCTTAGGCACTTTTTCCTGCCCTGGTGGATCTTGAGACCCTTCTCTGATGTTATCTTTTTCCAGCCACAGATGCAGCTTTGTAGCTTGTGTCCTGCCAGTGTTGTTACTCCGTCAACTACCGTGCTGATCATTTGATTCGTTGTCATTTCCGTTCCAGGGTCTGTTACCGTGTGATCCGCCGATGAGTCATCTTCCGCCCCCGCTCTCGCAGACTCTAGGGGTGTTTTTCCTTTTGAATTTTTCGTAGCCATAGTTGGGTGGAACCAAGTCACTGTGTAGTGAAAGGCTCCTGCCAACACGGGTAGCTAACCCATGCCAGCCCCGTTGGGGTCTGTTCCCTCCTGTCAGCTGTCTCTTCAGGCCGTCACCAGGTCTTTCCCAGGTTGTCAGCTGCCCTTTCGCAGCGGTCACTGGTTTTGACACCAGACATCAGGATTCTTAATAGGACTGGCTGTTAAAATCCCTAAATATTCAGCACAACAATTGAGTGGAGTTGGAGATGTCCTCTTGGGTGAAGTGGAATTTTGCAATGATCACGTGGTGCCACCAGTACGACACATCTTCAGTTGTGGTCCCCGACCTCATTGGGTGTTTCGGCCAGTTATCACAAGACACCCTCTGCCGAGGTTGGCCCACCACAGGCTGATCAGGCCTGGGTGTGTGTCGCACGGTGGCACCACGTGGTCATTTGGGAGCCCATGTTGGGTCCCTACGTTTCAGCCACAGCCAGTGACTGCTCCGTTCTGCTGCAGTGGACAGTTCTCTGATTGCCTTCCGTTGGGCCTGTCCTCTGATCCCTACTGCCCTCAGGAGCCTTGTGGTGGAGCTGGCTACAAAGCCTCTGCAGCCCACCTCCACTGGCCACACCTTCACGTTCCAGCCCCGCCCCTCTGCTTCGACTGCTAAGTTGGCATACCGCAGCCTCTTCCGTTCGAATGCCTCATCGATGGCCTCCTCCCATGGGACCGTCAGTTCTACGATGAAGACACGCCGGCAGGACTTGGACCAGAGGACTAGGTCTGGGCGCAGGTTGGTCACTGCAATTTCGGGTGGGAAGGTGAGCCTCTGGCTGAGGTCTACCCGCATTTCCCAATCCCGGGCTGCGTTCAGTGGGCCTGAGTCTGGAGGTGATGGCTTGGTCCGCTGTTTCTCCCCTTCCCGGATGAAGGTTGTTTTCTGTGGAAAGGTAGTCTGGGCATTTAGAGGCATGGCGTTGGTGGTTACCCTCTTGTGCTCAAGTTCGGCAGCCAAGCACTTTAGCACTTGGTTGTGGCGCCAGGTGTATCTTCCTTGAGTTAGACTGGTCTTGCAACCCACCAAGATGTGTTTGAGGGTTGCTGGGGCTGCACACTGGAGACAGGCTGGGTCCTCTCCATACCAGAGATGTAGGTTGGTAGGAGAGGGCAGGACATCATATGTGGCTCTGATGATGAAACTTAGCCATTAGACTCCATGCTCCACAGCTCGTTCCACATGATTTTCCTCCTCTCCACGCTCTCCCACTTCATCCAGCGGCCTTGCTGGGCTTGGGAGACTGCCTTGGCGCACCTGGCTGCTTCCTCCTGGTGGCGCACCTCCTCAACCACCATCTTCCGCCGTTCTGTTGGAGTAGCCTTTTGCCATGTGGGTGTTGTTGTTTCTAAGCCAAGGCCCCCTCTGCCATGTTGGACATGCCCCACTATATCCCGGTGTCTGAGGGCGGTCTTTGCCACCGCAACTGCTGCAGATGGCTTCCATTTCCTCCCCGTTGCTAGGATTGGAGCTGCACCTCTGACGAATGGATCCCGGGATTCTGTGAGAGACATTTCCAGCCTTGATTTGGCACATTTGTACTCCTCCACCAGGCTTGAGATTGGTAGGGAGAGGGCTCCGTTGCCATACAGGCCTATGCTGCTAAGGCCTCTCGGCAGTCCAAGCCACTTCCTCACTTGTGCATTCACCAGTCTCTCCAGCCGGTTGGCATGGGATAGTGTGACCTCGTAGATGGAAATTGGCCACATGAGACGGGGCAGCAGTCCAAACTGAAAGCACCACAGCTTCAGCTTCCCAGGGAGAGCAGTGTTGTTGATCTGCTTGAGGCCACTGATTATATCCTGCTTGAGTTGTTCCACCTGCTTCGAGTCTTTGAGTTCTGCGCTATACCAGCGGCCAAGGCTTTTGATAGGCTTCTCCAGAACTGTTGGTATTGGCTCGTTGTTGACGTGGAACCTCTCATTGGCAAGCTTGCCTTTGACAATGGAGATACTGCGGGACTTACTGGGTTTAATCTCCATTCGTGCCCATTTGATGTTTCCCTGGAGTTTATCCAGCAGGCGTTTGGTGCATGCGTTTGTTGTTGTTATTGTCGTGATTACAGTATCAAGTCTGTCACCAGAGATGTCAGAGAGACAGGGGTCAACAAGAAACATAATCTCCTCCTATCAACAAAGCTACCGGCCCAGAAGGTTGTCATCCATTTACAACAAGAAACAGATGAACCTGTTATTATATGAGAAACTGACCCAAGACAGGCTTTTCCATCCACGGAGCACCAACAAACACAAGTTGGTGGTGACAGGGGAGGACCCATGCCCCATCGAGATCAAGATGGAAGAAAGAAGGAACCACTATGATCAAGAAGATCAGCAGGAAGAAGCTGACACCATCGTTGTCCAACAAGTCCTGATGTGTGCTGGAGAAGCCCATCAGATCTCTGTGGTTTCTGACGACACAGACGTGTTTGTCCTCCTCCTTCACCATCACCTTCAGGCAGGACTGGATGTACCACTCATCATGGAATCCCCCCGCAAGGAAAGGGCAATAGTGGACATCAAGTCGACACTGGCCAAGCATTCAGAACCTTTCATCAGCCCATGCCATATCGGGATGCAATCAGGGTTTGGAAAAGGCTCTGTCATCAAAGTCCTGAAAGCTGAGTACGAACTATCAGCCATTGGTAATGTGGATGCACCGTTCCAGCAAGTCCTCGACCAAGCCACTGCCTTACTTTATGTTCTTATTCCTGTTGTAAAGCACTTTGAGCTGCATTTCTTGTATGAAAGGTGCTGTATAATTTACTTACTTACTTACTTAAAAAAAGTAATGAATAGTAACACAAAAAATACATTGTACACAACCTCCTTTATGAGTAAACATGAGTGAACATAAATTTGATGCATTTGATTTGAGTATTTTGCATGAAATCTCATAAATAAATAAAAATCTGGGATTTTGGCATTTCGGGCATGAAGGGGTTAATATCTGGTACCCCCAAGCAACAAGGGTTAGGGTTAGGGTTAGGGTTAGCAGAGAAAAAAACTTTACTAGAAATCCCTCCATTCACCATATCACTCCAGTTCTCCAACAACTTCATTGGCTCCCCATCAAATTCCGTATTCATTTTAAGATTCTCCTTCTCACCTTTAAGGCTCTCCGTAACCTAGCACCCTCATACCTCTCTGAACTCCTTCTTACTCACACTCCCTCCCATAGTCTCAGATCTCCTCTGCCCCACCTAACATACGTAATATTGACAATCTCACCACTTTCACAATCCAGTCTTAAAACACACCTTTTCACAATGGCTCACTTGGTTTGATCTCCTGCATTTTGTTTGTTGTTATCAGATTTTTCTGTTTTTGTCTCATTTTGCTTTGTTGATTTTAATGTTTTGATAGCCTTGAAAGGCGGCGCATGAATAAAATGTATTATTATTATTTTTATTATTTTTTTTATTTTATTTTTTTACCCGACAAAACAAGGTTCAACCCCATGGCTCCCGGACTATGAAGAAGAGGCTGCCCTTTAGGTCAGGGTGGCCTTGGACCAAAATACATAACAGATCTCCAAATAAATAAATAAACTTGCCTTGCCTTGAAATATTTTGTTGTATGGATATATTGATAATAATACAAAATATATATATAATAAAAAATGATGAGAAATATGTGCCCCCTCACAAATTCAACATCATTTGAAAATATATTTGAAGTTCTATGCAGAAACGGGAGGGGGGGATATTTATTCTGCATCCATGCTCAACACGTTTCTGGAGTAACAGGTTACATTACTGGGCTGACGGGCACGTTCACATTTGCACACGCTGTATCTCGGTGTAACACCTACATAAGGTGATACACCTTCAACCAAACCCTTCCCCTGAACCTTAAACCTAACTGCAACCACATTTGAATCAATTTGTGGGAGAGACTGCAGAACCTAGGACACATTACAGCAAACAAGGAAACACAACACAAGTGGCCTTTACTCCACAACTGCTGACTCAGTGGCTCATATTCTGCAAAATGTAATTGCGAGAGGATATCACTGAAGGCATATGTGTAAAAAATTCACAGCCCGCCAGGCCGCCACTGGTGTAAAGACATTTAGGCTCGCTGACCTGTCATAAAACTGAGATGAAAAAGCACTAGGGCAGGCAGCTATCACATCTGCCTCACTGAGGGAGGAGGGTCTTAAGCCGCTGTAATTGACGCTCACTCTCCCCCCAATAACCACATGACTTCGAAAAACAGGAGCGTTGTAAAGCAACGACTATGAATCCAGCTGATGGCTGTGAATCCTCTGGACTAACAAGTGTGTTACTGCACACTTGCATCGGAATTACATTGGGAATTGTCTTTTTGGGCAGAACTACTACAAGTGAGAACCAGAACAGTACAACAAGTGGCCACTAGGGTTTGCGGCGTTTCCAGGGTTACCAGGGCCCAGCATTCCCAGTTACCAGGGTTACCAGGGCCCAGCATTAATGTAATCTAGATCAGAATGATCTAAAGCTATACGTTTATTGCAGGGTCTATCATCTTTGTTCCTGCTCTGTAGATTCTATAATTCTGATTCTGTACGACTGTACGTCAATTTCATGAAAACAAATGTTGTTTGAAGAACTCCTTAGAAACCACACAGGGCCTAGTTTTCAGAGCTTAATTAATTGCAGCACTAAAATCATCTTGGGGCTCTTTCTGCGTCAGACATTATAAATTCCACGGTCGGCTTTGGACGAAAGACGATGGCAGGGCAGTGGAGGTTTCAGAGGCCCTCTATTGTGAACAAAGAATGACTTCCAATGGCCCCTGGTCCTAGCATTTGTTTTTCATATGGAGACTGATGGATAGATGATTCATTTGCTTTGGTTAAAGTGTAAACAACACTGTGACAGATTCCCAAAACTTTTATTAGAACATTACAGCAGATACAAAGGTCTATTGCAATCATACACTCTTCCAGAACGGTATGTGTGCTTCAACAACAAACAATAATGCACTTCCCCAAAAGGAAAAAAAGAGAGAAATAAATTAATAGAAAAAAAAGAAAGAACTACAAAAAACAAATACACAGCAGTTTCCATGTTTCTGTTGAGTGAAACTTCACAATGAAACAAGGCCTCGGTAGACTGGGAGGGGAGAAGTACACGTCATCGCTCTGCCCTCCTCCCTGGAGTACGCACTTGTTCTTCAGGAGTATGCACTTGTTCTCCAGGAGTACGCACTTGTTCTCCAGGAGTACGCACTTGTTCCCCTGGAGTATGCACTTGCTTGGCTCCATTCCTGGATCTCAAACAGCAGGACTCGTGGGAGGAGACTCTATGGAGCCCAACAACGCAATACTACTGTATGTGGTGTTTTGACAGTTAAATTACACTATACTGTAAGTAGCAACAATAATGAGCAGATATTGTTCTCCATAGCGCTATTCGAACCAGCTATCTGCGGTTTGCAATGCAAGTCGTTACACCTGTAATCACCTGCCAGTAGCCTAAAGCTATGTGTCAACCAGCACATGCAAGTTGGAATGTGTGCGATTGTCCAGGCACACAATTTCAGTAGTTTCAGCGACTGGAACACAACGAAAAATGCCCTCAAGGCTAATTAATTTAATCCTAATTTAAGTGATACGCTCAACTCTACAGAACTTTGAAGTATATGCATTAAATCATTTAATTTAAATGGGTCATTATGATGCTTGTTAATGGGTTTAAAGGGTTCAAATTTAATACATATATTTCCCTCAAATAATATATTCAGTTATAAGTGTATACATGTATTTTGTTTTGCATAGAAAGCAGTCATAGAGTCCGGACATAGAGTCAACAATTCTAGATTTTGGTTAATTTACTTAGCTCAAAGTTATTATTAACATAGGTGACTGCTTAGGACGCCTGTAAGCATTCTCTAGATAATGAGAGAGACTATATTCAATGGTGTTGTTGTGTATGTTAAATAAAATGCCAGAAGTGTGCCGAAATGACTAATTAAATTGAACATTCCTCTATATTGTCAAAATTAGTCACCTGCCATACATACAGTATACAGAACAAGTCATACAAATGTATGTCACCCATTCCTATCATGTTTGTAATGTATTAGTTACGTCTTGAACACGTCTTGTGTAGTTTAACTGTCAAAACACCACATACAATAGTATTGCCTCAGTGGTAAAACCCCAAAAATGTACCTCTTAATATTTAATATTTCACCCCTTTGTTAACATGAATAACTACTATAAAGCATTTGTTAGTGCCTTAACGAAGCATGAACAAGGCATTATTAATGCATAAGTTACTATGGCATTAATCCATGTGTATCATATTGTAAAGTATTACCATGTAAAATGTTACCAATACAACATTCATGTTTTCTATGTAACAATAACCCCTTGAACAGAGAATAAAATATGCTGTCCTACACTCTTCTAGTGATGTAGACTCAAGAGACAGAACATGTTAGTTTGAGATGTTTTATTTGTCATAGGGTTTTCATCTCCAGTACAAAAGGTGGAAGTTGGACTGCTCAGGATGTTGATAAGTTGTCAGAGTGTGCTGAAGGTACAAAGCATCAGACTTAGTAGCTGGCCATGGTGCTGGTGAGCCAGTCGTTGAAGATGCAGACCTAGAAGTGGGAAAAGGGAGACATTAGTGGTCAAACCAAGTAGGAAATAATGTGATAGCGACTTTATTCCAAAAAATCCCAAGATGAAATCTCTTTCCAGTCTCACCTTGGCGTAGACACCGGGGTTACCAGCCTCGGCACAGCCGTAGCCCCAGGACACAACACCCTGCAGCTCACCGTTGCACACCACGGGGCCACCGGAGTCACCCTGAGAGAGAGAGAGATGATGTAGTAAGAGTGAAGTATTTAGTTCAGATAAAGATGAAGTAGTTATTCAATATCAACATCTAAACAATTGACAACTGAAGTGCATGTAGTGAAGGATCATAGACTTCATATAAAGTCTTCTCTGTTGTCAAGTGCGTACCTGGCAAGAGTCCTTGCCTCCCTCCAGGTATCCAGCGCAGAACATGGCGTCGGTGATCATGCCGGGGTAGGCAATGTCACAGGCGTTGAAGGACAGGGTGGGGATTTCCAGGCACATCAGCTGGTCACCGCTGACTATTAACAGAGAGAAAGGATGGATTGAGAGAGGGGGAAGAAGGAAGACAGAGAGAAACGGTTAGATATATTGACATTGTGTTTGTAAAGGTAATCTGACCTTCCCTGTCATGTCTATACACACTCATTCATCATGAAGATGATCTACTGCCACATTTAACCTTTGCCCCTTGTGCTGTACTCACCGGAGCTCATGGTGTTGCCCCAGCCAGCGACTGTGCACATGGTGCCAGTGGCGGCACAGCTGGTGGGCAGAGCCACGGTCTGCACGTTGCTGTTGAGGGTGGCGGGCTTGCTCAGCTTGATCAGCATGATGTCGTTGTTGATGTTGTAGGAGCTGTACTGGGGGTGACGGATCACTTTAGAGGAAGTGATGAACTGCTCGGTACCCTCTGTCACTGTGATGTCGTGCTCGCCAAGACGAACCTGCACACGGCTGAAAGAGATAGAAAGAGTCAAAGTAAGAGCAGAGTCAATTGTCTCATGATTTTGTGTGTAACATTAACTTCTGTCCCCTGGTCAGGCTTGATACTTGTCTGTTATTTGTTGAGAACAAATTATTTGTAGCCTACAGTACAGTACTTACGACTTGTAGCAGTGAGCAGCAGACACAACCCAGTCCTCACTGATCAGGGAGCCTCCACAGAAGTGGTACCCAGAGTTCAGGGACACCGTGTGGGGCTGGGAGTGGGCCTCGCACTCATACCCTCCGACGATCTTGTCTTCCTCCGCAACTGAAAACAGAGGAAAGGCAGACCTTAGCTTATATCTTCATGGCTAGTCCCTTTGAAGTGGGACAATTTCAATTCTGCCACAATCTTCTTAAGTTAAAGTATTCTTTGCTCTCATGATATAAATATTACTGTATTGTCAATAATATAACAAGGTGAAAGTCTTCCCTTTTTTCCAATGGCAATATTCATACTCACAAGCGGCTCCGATGAGCAGAACAAAGACCAGAGAAATCATGGTTGCTGTGTGATCCTGTCGATGAGAGGTGTTCACCTGCACCCTGCTATATATCCACAATCGTGAGAGCCGCCCCGTTCTTTGGGACTATTTCATTGGTCAAGAGTTAGCCATTGGGAAGCAAATGGTGGACCGCCAAGGTCAAGAGAATCTCGAAGTGAACATTTACTTTTCCATTGAAATCAATGTAATTTTTTCTTGATCCCAACCAGTACATACAGGTGCAACTCAAAAAAATTGAATATTGTGCAAAAGTTCATTCATTTCAGTAATTCAACTTAAAGGGTTAAACTTAAATATTATATAGACTCATTGCATTGTACATATGCATGATTATACTTTTCAGAGGGCTGACATTTCTGTATTTAAAATCCTTTTCTTATTGATTTCATGTAATATTAAACATTTCTGAGATATTTAATTTGGGGTTTTCATAAGCTGTAAGTCATAATCATCAAATGTATAACAAATAAAGGCTTTAAATATCTAGCTTTGCATGTAATGAGTCTATATAATATCTAACTTTAACCCTCTAAGTTGAATTACTGAAATAAATGAACTTTTGCACGATATTATATATTTTTTAGTTACACCTGTATTTGATCATCATTCCAGCTCTTCTGATGGTGTAAGAAATATAGAAATAATTATGTAATCATAAGGAAATGTTGTAGGCTACTGTAGTAAGCATTTGATTGAATATATTAATGGTTAGTACATGTTACATACTTTACTGCACATGTGCTCTTTGCTATTTCTTTATTAAATGCAACTCACTGTTCAATTTTGATTAGCTGTTTGTAGATAGTGTGGGCATAATCAATTTACTGTTACCACCTAATATGTAACAGGTAGATGGTATATACTGTAAAAGTTATGTTAAATGAAAGTGGTCAAATTTAATACAGATATTTCCCTTAATATAATGAATGTAATCCTAATTTAAATGATACGCTCAACTCTACAGAATGTAGAAGTATATGCATTAAATGGGTCATTATGATGCTTGTTAATGGGTTTAAAGTGGTCAAATTTAATACAAATATTTCCCTTAATATTTGACAATGCTATCTTTTCTAGTTTTCTCTTGTTCATACCATACATTTCAGGTAGGCTGGTACTCTCTGGACATCTTCAGAGTGTATGCTCATTTAACATGACTGTGACACAGCTGTGCCTTTCCCACACATGAGGTTTTCTTGTACTCAGTCAGGGTACCTTTATGTGTAATGCTCTCACAGACATAATTTATTCAATGTATGTGGCTTAAACCTTCACCATCATTTCACACTATGAGTTTTTCCTTAATCCATACACTGTATGCAGTTTGTACAGAACACTCAAAACTATGTCATTTATATAATTCTGGATTTAGGGCCAGTTTCCTGGACACAAATTAAGCCAAATCCTGACTAAATACAATAGAAAATCTAAATTGAAGATGCATTTTAGTCAAGGATTAGTCTTAATCTGTGTCATTGAAACCAGACATGGACTCAGAGGGAAGGAGACAGCAGGTAAGGAGGACGGAAAGCCAGTTGAATTAGCACATGCTTATCCTATGTATTAACACTGTAATAACTGTAGAAATAACATTCTATTAACTTAAAATTAACCTGTGCACATTTTAGAATAAAAAAACTGACGTTGTATTAATGTTGATGTTTGCTTGTATCCTTGTATCTTCAACAGTAAAATACATGTTCCCAAATCTGGTTAACGCATTCAGGCCCTGAACACAGCAAAGACCTAGGTTCTAGGGTGCATGATAGCGTCGCGACCGCGCACCGGGATTTAGGGGATTTATACAGGGTGCATGATAGCGTCGCGACCGCGCACCGGGATTTAGGGGATTTATATGATATAAGGATGAGCTGTTATGTGGCGAGCGTGACGCGGGGGGTAACCAACCCCAACCCCCCCCCCCCCCCCCCTCCCCCCCTCCTTATAGCAGCGAGAGGCCCTTTCCCGTTTTCGTGATTTCGGCCTCCCGTAAGAGAACGAACGGGCTCGGGAGAGAGAGTCACGGGCCCGCGAGCGCGGACGTCCCTGTCGCGCGGTCGCGACGCTACGGAGGCCGAAATCACGAAAACGGGAGAGAGAGCAGCGGGCCCGCGAGCGTCGACGTTTCGTGCGGTCTCACCGACGGTACGGCGGGGTCACCCTAAATCCCTAAAGGGCGCATGATAGCGTCGCGACCGCGCACCGGGATTTAGGGGATTTATACGTGAACAATCATCCTAAACGACACTTTTGACGTCAGACTTAACAAGCGGATAACAAAACAGTCTCCCTGCCACTTTTTTGGTAAACAGCTCAGGGATGAGGCTGGAGAAATGTGACCACTCTCAAATTCATAGACGGAGCTATGGATGCAAGCACTTGGCTCGGCCCGGCCTCAGATGTGTGCATCAGAGTCAGAGAGACAGGGGTGATGCTCTGGAATTTTTGTTCTGCAAACAGCTTCTCGCTGTGAATCTAGAGAATGAGAAAAACCAAACCAAGCACACAATGATGTTCCCGTACCAGCATATTTACAAATAACAAAACGGTCACACTTTACATTGTGTTGTTTTTATACCTCCTTTTATACCATTGTGTTGTTTGTAATACTCCAATAACATAATTAGAAACAATAACGTACAATCGGCATGGTAACAAATATTCTTAGGTGTCTGTCTGTATGTCTGTCTGTCTCACACACACACTCACACACACACACACACACACACACACACACACACACACACACACACACACACTAATAACAAAAAATAATCTTCAACATTGTTGTTACAGCAAGAGACTAATTTTGATGATTTTCTACATACATTACAATGTCTATTATAAGAAGTGTGATGATACATACAACCCTAATATATAATTACACAAAAACGATGACACACATTGTATTTTTTATTTTAAAAATGTAAGGAGAAGAAAGGAGAAGAAAGGAACAGGGTTTATCCAGCTTAGGCTTAAAGACACTACCAGTGACAGAATCTATAATCAGTGACGATGTTTGATTCTTGATATATGCCACAGTACAGTGAAAGTATATTGTAATGTTGTATTTGTTAGGATGTTTTAAAATGTACCTTTGTTGTTTTTGTACACATGTTTTATATTGTGTATACTGTGTTGTAATGACTTGCCTCTGCCTCTTGGCCAGGTCATCATTGCAAATGAGAAACGGTTCTCAATTGACCTACCTGGTTTGATTTGATTTGATTTGATTTATTGTGGAATTAAAAAGACAGTTTCCAAGGGATAAAAACACATGATAAAGCGCAAGCGCTTATTTCCATCATGGTCCCTGATTGAGGACAGGACAGACAGTTACCATAAAACAAATGTACAGAACATGATAAAAACCATAAAAAAACAAACATAGATAGTTACACAAATTCCCTGCACTCCCTACCTATGACGTGTTTCTACTCTGTCATTTCACTGGCTAGCCAGTGCTTTGTTGCACGTCTAAAGCTTACCTCTCCCTCTAAGCTTTTTAGGGCCACTGGAAACTTGTTCCATTCTGAAGCTGCTGTAAATAAAAATGTATTAGTACCCATTGCTGTTCGGAATTTAGGTAAAATAAAGTCTGTAATTCCCTCTTCTGGTTGCATAGTTGTGCCTGAAGAGGGAATACAGACTTTATTTTACCTAAATTCCGGTTAAATAAAGGTTGAATAAAAATAAAATAAAGAAAGAGCATTTGGTGTTTTTTCTCCCGCATGTTGCTTCTGTCTTAGCTGCGTTGTGTTGGCTGTCTAATGACACATCTACATGTATTGTGTTGGCTGTACCGGTGTTGTGCCTCACACTCACATGTTGCTGAGATCTCCTTTCTCCAATCCAGGTTGATCTCAGAGACTGAACATTTCTTTGCAATCGTTTTCCCTTGGTATAAGTAGCCTTGACAACCAATGGTTCTCCAGCCTAATGGTCCTTCTCCTGTTTCCATAGCATGAGCAGGCTTGATGTACAAGTACACCCCCCTGGACATGACACTGGTATGTCGCAGGGTCTTACCCCCAATCCAACCCTTAATGCTGAGTGCCAAGCAGGGAGGCATCGGGTACCATTTGTTATAGTCTTTGGTATGACTCGGCCGGGAGTCGAACTCACAACCTCCCAATCTCAGCGGACACTTTATTTATTTATTTTTATAGTTATTTTTTCTGAGTGGAGCAGTCCCACTCATATTTTTCATTTTTATTGACAGATACAGTAGAGAATTAGACAGGAAGGATGGGTGAGAGAGAGAGGAGGGATGACATGCAGGATATGTCCCCGGACGGAATTGAACCGGGGACCCTGCGGTTACATGGTCAACGCTTAACCCGCTACGCCACCTAAGCTCCCCTCAGCGGACACTTTAACCGCAAGGCCACTGAGCTGGTTTCCCTTGGTATGGTACTGGTAAATTGACAAGGCAGTCGATTAGCATGGCAGAGCCACTACAACAACTAGATAATGAGACAGCCGAAAGCCACCGGTGCATGAGCGCTGACATGATATCAATTTGGACCGTTACATTACAAACATAATAAGGTTTGGCTGGTGAAGTTGTTAACATTAAGGGGTAAAATGTTCAAAGGGGGGGGGACTGTGCTAGAAATATGATTGATAGAAATATTGTCAACATTATTGATTGATTGATTGATTGATTGAAAACCTTTAATGTCCCCAATGGGGAAATTTTGTTGTCAAACAGCTCAGTTAGGGCAGAAAACATTCAGTACAGAAAACAGAAAAACATTCAATAAAAAACATAAAACAGTGCAGGCTCAATAAGTAAAAAGTTCCAAAAGTTCCATCTCCAGGTCTCCCCCACCCTGCAGGGCCTGGTTGTAGAGTCGGAGTGCAGCTGGAATAAAGGACTGTCCAAATCTTTTTGTACTTTGACGGGGGAGAACAAATCTGTGGCTGAACTTGCTCCTCATCCCTGCCAGCTCGCAGTACATCGGGTGGGAGGGATTGGCCAGCATGGCCGCCAGTTTTTTCCCCATCCTCTGTTCTGCCACCACCTCTAGGCTGTCCAGCCCGGTCCCCACCACAGAGCTGGCCTTCTTCACCAGTTTGTTTAGCTTCGCAGCATCCCTGGCACAGATGTTTCCACCCCAGCAGGCCACGGCGAAGAACAGAACGCTGGCAACCACCGACTGGTAAAACATTTGCAGCAGCTTGTTGCAGACACCGAAAGACCTCAGCCTTCTCAGGAAAAACAGTCTGCTCTGCCCTTTCCTGAGAAGAGCCTCGGTGTTGTCAGTCCAGTCCAGTTTGTTATTAATTTGTACTCCCAGGTACCTGTAGGAGTCCACCCTCTCGACTTCCACCCCCTTGATGGTGATGGGGGCTGGGGTCCTTCTCTTCCTCCTAAAATCCACCACCAACTCCTTTGTTTTGCTGGTGTTAAGCAAAAGGTAGTTGGTGTCGCACCACTGCACGAAGCTCTCCACCAGGGCCCTGTACTCCTCATCCCTGTCGTCTGTGATGTAACCGACGATAGAGGAGTCATCCGAAAACTTCTGCAGGTGGCACTGGTCAGAGCTAAACTGGAAGTCGGAGGTATAGAGGGTGAAGAGAAAGGGTGACAGAACAGTTCCCTGGGGGGCACCGGTGTTGCACACCACCACCTCAGACTGACAGCCCTGCAGTCTCACATACTGACGCCTGTCTGTGAGGTAGTTGTGGATCCAAGCCGTCAGGGAGTCCTCCACACACATCACTGCTAGTTTGTCAGCCAGCAGTGATGGCTTGATAGTGTTAAATGCACTGGAGAAGTCGAAGAACATGGTCCTCACCATGCTCTGTGGCCTCTCCAGGTGTGTGTAGGCCCTGTGCAGCATGTAAATGATGGCGTCCTCCACCCCCATGCTCTCCTGGTATGCAAACTGCCGGGGGTCCAGGAAGTCCTTCACCTGGGGCTTAAGGTGTTGCAGCACTAGCCTCTCCAGGATCTTCATGACCTGTGGTGTCAGGGCGACAGGTCTGTAGTCGTTTGGGGTGCTGGGCCCAATATAATATAATACTTATGATACTGCTGTATTGCCAATGTAATAGGCCTCATGATACTTACGATACTGCTGTATTGCCAATGTAATATGCCTGCTTTATTGAAATGTACCATGGATTCTGTTGCTGGGCACTGTACTGCTTGGAAGTACTTGCAGTACTTGGCACCTGTTGTTTATACGGTTCCCACTGTCAACATCCCTATCTCTGCCCTTGATTATGTGCTTTACGGAGGACGGTTCGGAGCTGTGCCTCAGAGATTTCACTGAACGTTGTTGAGAGTGTCTCACCACTGGCAAGTGTAATACATGTCTATAGTGAATCCAGACCTTTGACTCCTAGTCTCACCTTTACCAGAAGTAATCAAGTGGATTTCCCTCAACGTTGTTTCCTTGTTAGCGGCAACACATCTCTAGTCTGAACTAAACAGACTCTGTTTCTGCTCCATGCGAGGAGTTTATGGATCGTTGCATTAAAGATCAGCTTCTGAAAATGTCTTGATCTAAGTGGTCTTGACTGGTTAACGTAAAGGAAATATAAAGGCTATGGTTAAATTGCTGTTGCGTAAATCTGGCTCTGATATTAGCCAGTGCCTCCCCAGACAGGATTTCCTTGCAATGTCTGAGACTGTTAGATACCATGCGGTCATTTAGATTAGGGATATTCAAGAGCAGGCTTGATAGATCTTTGTCTGCTGTTTAGACAAATGATGTTTAGAGACGACTGCTGGAGTGTAGCCACAGTCTTTTGTCTTTGCTTAAGCCTTTAAACCCGATTAGTAACCATACATATTTCTGCTCCAAAAACTGTCGATGCTCATTGAAGGTGGATTTATTTTTTCTCACACTTTATATATCTACATAACAATCTGAACATCCTGTTTGGGATGCATTTAAATATACAGACTTATTGCATTTAAATATACAGACTTATTGCATTTAAATATACAGACTTTAAAGCTAATTCAGACACTAACTGTGATGGATGTGTTAGTGTATAACTGAGTGTGTCTCTGTGGAGCCTCCGTGGAGCGGTGTGTGTGTGTGTGTGTGTGTGTGTGTGTGTGTGTGTGTGTGTGTGTAAGCTGTAAGAGCTACCATAGCTCAATTCCGAGACTTGGATTCAACACTGTGATCAACCAGCCTGCTTAGCACGCACACACACACACACACACACACACACACACACACACACACTAATAACAAAAAATAATCTTCAACATTGTTGTTACAGCAAGAGACTAATTTTGATGATTTTCTACATACATTACAATGTCTATTATAAGAAGTGTGATGATACATACAACCCTAATATATAATTACACAAAAACGATGACACACATTGTATTTTTTATTTTAAAAATGTAAGGAGAAGAAAGGAACAGAACAGGGTTTATCCTAGGATCAAACAGATGTTTTTGTATCTCATCCTGTGGTGAGGTTTGCAGATAAAAAGTTGGACCAACAGTCAAAACATTTACAAAAACCTATTCTTTGCTTCTTGTGCGGCTTTCCCTTTTTTTTCACATTTTGGAACCTGTGAAAAATCAGAAGCCTATCAAGCACACTTAAGTTGACTTCCTGTCAGCACACAGACTTTACTGATGCAATAATTGATGTTTGCCCTTTCAGTAAGCTATAGAGAGAATTATTCCAGTTTTTGAAGCATTATTAGAGAAAGGGATTATTGTTCCACGCCCAAACAGTCCATGCTGCACCTCTATCTTCCAAACAGGAGAGAGCCAAACAGGAAGGCCAAACAAAAGTGTTGAGCTTCGTGCAGGATCATAACAAGGTCAATGAAGCAGTTCATGCACGTAGTACCCATATACAATTATGACAAAGGTACCTGGTAACAGTAAATTCTTCTCAGCGGTCAACCTAGCTAATGCATTATTTAGTATTCCTGTGCACAAGGATTCCCAATATCGGTTTGTCTTTGAATATACTGGCCAATTGTACATGTAGACACAGCCCCCCCACCCCCCCCCCCCTCCCCCTATTTGCAGCAGCCGTTAGAGATAATTTGGTAGGACTCAAATTAGATGGAGGGAGCAATCTTACAATACAATAATCCCCTGATAAAGAAACATGTAACACAGTGACTCTCTTGAAGTACTTAGCAGAACAAGGCCACAAAGCAAGTTTACAGAAACTACAGTTTGCAAAAGAGAAAGATTGGTATGCATTTTTAATCATATATATAAAAAAAGAAAGCATATAATACATATTCTGTTAAAAGTTCAATCGTACTGAATTATGTCATTACTATACAAGTGCTAGAACGAGTAGCCATCAGATTTGTAATAACGGTGCTATAGACCTCACCATGAATGTCTTTCCTGCCCAGCTTAGGCTTAAAGACACTACCAGTGACTGACTCTGATGATACATACAACCCTAATATATAATTACACAAAAACGATGACACACATTGTATTTTTTATTTTAAAAATGTAAGGAGAAGAAAGGAACAGAACAGGGTTTATCCTAGGATCAAACAGATGTTTTTGTATCTCATCCTGTGGTGAGGTTTGCAGATATAAAGTTGGACCAACAGTCAAAAAATTTACGAAAACCTATTCTTTGCTTCTTGTGCGGCTTTCCCTTTTTTTCACATTTTGGAACCTGTGAAAAATCAGAAGCCTATTAAATTATATGCCTTTGTTGTCTGAAAACCTGTCAAATGCATGTGGAAAACAGATAAAACATGTCCAATTAATGATAATAATTGAGGACAAGATATGGAATAGATGAAAGATGTTCCAGATGTTTCAGTTACTCACCTGAGAGATTTTCTTTGCCAGTTTGCACCGTATGCCCCTCAACTCCTCCATACCTCCACTGGGACAGTTAGACCATTTGAAAATGCATGTTGGCTGCAGAATGAAATTAAATGTAAGATGGAGTGAGTTACTTAAAAACATTTTGAAATTAAGTAAATGAGAGGGTTTGAATTGCTTACCTTTCTCTGCAGCTCCCTTCTCCCACAGTTATGGTTCTCCTTCAGTGCCTGTAGAAGATAGAACATGTTGTATATTTCTAACCTGTTGGCTACTAAAATGAAGAATAGTTATTGAGCAGGTTAAGACCATTTATTCAAAATACAAAAGTATACAGACATCAAAGCTGGACGCTGGTCTGGCAGAGAGAGAGGGAGAGAGAGAGAGAGGGGGAGGGGGACAGAGAGAGAGAGAGAGAGAGAGAGAGAGAGAGAGAGAGAGAGAGAGAGAGAGAGAGAGGGGAGCTGCTTGGTCAAGAGGTCAGGCACAGAGAGAGAGAGAGAGAGAGGGCCTGAGAGGAGCGGCCTGAGAGAGAGAGAGAGAGAGAGAGAGAGAGAGAGAGAGAGAGAGAGAGAGAGAGGGGAGCTGCTTGGTCAAGAGGTCAGGCACAGAGAGAGAGAGAGAGAGGGCCTGAGAGGAGCGGCCTGAGAGAGAGAGAGAGAGAGAGAGAGAGAGAGAGAGAGAGAGAGGGGGAGCTGCTTGGTCAAGAGGTGAGAGAGAAGACCCCGATCTGCCCTTGTGCTCTCCTTTTCATGTCATATGCAAATATCTACCCCAGACCATAGCCTATCACCTTCACTAGAAATGGTCAAGGGGTGAAAAGGGGAGAGCCCAATATGATGTCACCTGGCCTTAAGTCAGGGGGCAGGTCACAGACGCAAGAGCCATTCCACAACACTCCCCCACAGACAGGCCCATATCATATACAATCCATGCATGTGTGTGTGTTTAAGTACAAATAAACTACAAACACAAGTGTCTAAAAATGAGAATAACACACCCCCACCCTGTCGTCAGTGACACATACTTTAGTAAGAACCACTAAAATTAAACCTGTGTTTGTTTAGGTTATCATATCCTGTTGAGTCTGAGATGGCGGAAAAGAGCGGGTGCCACGCCCTTTTCCGCCATCTCAAACTCACGAAGCCGTGAGTTTGAGATGGCGGAAAAGAGCGGGTGCCACGCCCTTTTTCGCCATCTCAAACTCACGGCGGGCGCCGGATCATTGTGAGGACTGATGATTGCACAGTTGTTCTGTGTAGATAGACCGGGGAGAGTTCAAGGTCACGGACCTTGTGCCATCTCAAACTCACGGCGGGCGCCGGATCATTGTGAGGACTGATGATTGCACAGTTGTTCTGTGTAGATAGACCGGGGAGAGTTCAAGGTCACGGACCTTGTGCCATCTCAAACTCACGGCGGGCGCCGGATCATTGTGAGGACTGATGATTGCACAGTTGTTCTGTGTAGATAGACCGGGGAGAGTTCAAGGTCACGGACCTTGTGCCATCTCAAACTCACGGCGGGCGCCGGATCATTGTGAGGACTGATGATTGCACAGTTGTTCTGTGTAGATAGACCGGGGAGAGTTCAAGGTCACGGACCTTGTGCCATCTCAAACTCACGGCGGGCGCCGGATCATTGTGAGGACTGATGATTGCACAGTTGTTCTGTGTAGATAGACCGGGGAGAGTTCAAGGTCACGGACCTTGTTATCGTCCATATTTACAGGCATTTTTCTTTACCAACAGTCCTTGAGAGCTTGTTTGAGAGAGACGTGCGTCTCTGCCCTTTGCCGGTTCGAAGCGCAGTGTTTGATCGACTTATCTCCTCTCGGCTACCTTTACCGTTCGGAGGTGGTTCACAGTAAACCCAAAATCGATAACCAAACGTTAGATGCAAAACCTTCCCCACCGACCCACATCACAGTGGGTTTGATCAGTGTCACGGTGTGGGGACTGCGGAGGAAGCGCTAGACTAGTCTGCGCATGTTCTGCGGAGCCTCCTACTACGTGTCCCTCTCGTGAAGCTATCACAACCCAGTCCCCTCATCTACATCCCTCCGGCACAGAGCAGCTCCTCTATAAACAGCCGGCGGCCACGTACACGATCGCGTCGTGTCGTTCGCCGGCCGCGGACGACGTCCGAGGGACTCGCGCCGTTAAAACCCGACGTTACGTTTACCGCCGACTCTGTCGTTTCTCGTGCGGTTTTCCTCTCTCGATAAACGTCTCTCTGCGACGGCGGCGGCGGCGGTCGCGGCGGCGGCGGTACGATCGCGGACGTGAGTCTCGGCCCGAGACCTCCTCGTCTCTCTTATCGTGTTTACCGGAAGGATCGCTCGTGTTTGCGCTCCGCGTGGACGGGATTTAGGGTGACCCCGCCGTACCGTCGGTGAGACCGCACGAAACGTCGACGCTCGCGGGCCCGCTGCTCTCTCTCCCGTTTTCGTGATTTCGGCCTCCGTAGCGTCGCGACCGCGCGACCGGGACGTCCGCGCTTGCGGGCCCGTGACTCTCTCTCCCGAGCCCGTTCGTTCTCTTACGGGAGGCCGAAATCAGGAAAACGGGAAAGGGCCTCTCGCTGATATAAGGAGGGGGGGGTGTTTTTTGGCTACCCCCCGCGTCACGCTCGCCACATAACAGCTCATCCTGGATTTAGGGCCAGTTTCCTGGACACAGATTAAGCCAAATCCTGACTAAATACAATAGAAAATCTAAATTGAAGATGCATTTTAGTCAAGGATTAGTCTTAATCTGTGTCATTGAAACCAGACATGGACTCAGAGGGAAGGAGACAGCAGGTAAGGAGGACGGAAAGCCAGTTGAATTAGCACATGCTTATCCTATGTATTAACACTGTAATAACTGTAGAAATAACATTCTATTAACTTAAAATTAACCTGTGCACATTTTAGAATAAAAAAACTGACGTTGTATTAATGTTGATGTTTGCTTGTATCCTTGTATCTACAACAGTAAAATACATGTTCCCAAATCTGGTTAACGCATTCAGGCCCTGAACACAGCAAAGACCTAGGTTCTAGGCCCTGGACAATCTAGACAATTTGATGGCAGCTACTAGATTGTAATCAAGTGCAATACTGAAACACAACTGTGAACATTTCAAACCTGCAAACTGCGACACTTTAAATGAATGTGCAATAACACTATGTGCAATATGACAACCCTTGTGTACATAAGGTTCAGAATAGGAAATGTTAGGATATTTATAGCATAGCATAGAGTACAGCACAGTGTTTTATTTGTATAGTATAGTATAGTGGATAGTGTACATAGCCTTTATTTATGTAAACCAGCTCTTTTCCCCTCTTGTTTTTAGTATTTTTTTCCTAGCACCAGGGGAGCCCCCCCTCCTAAATTTCGTTGTATGGTACCTGTACTGTATTAATGACAATAAAGACCATTCATTCATTCATTCATTCATTCAACTGATTTTTAGACGATTATGTCAACAATTGATTCCATACGTTAGTGTAAGTGGATTTGTGTGATTTACGTAAGAAGGTAATCCTCATTACTCTCGAATTACGTGGCGATTACACAGTATTAGGCAATCATAGCCTACTGTGGTTATGGTAAATGATAGTTGTTTGTTTGAGTTAAATATAGGTTGTGTGACGGTAAATGATAAGTGGTCAGTGTGGTGTTATGCAGTGTGCGAGTTAAATCACGGTGTGCGGGGGAGCCCAGGGATTAAAAAAATTAATTCTGGCCAAATCGGTGCCGGCTTTCCGTGCGCAAAGCGCGCGTGCGATTTTCCGTTCTACGTTCTAATGCTTTGACTTTTCTTTCGAAAAATGTGAATACATTTCCGCGTTGTCGAAAATCAATGACACATCGCTAGTCAACTAACACGGCTTGTTTTATGAGCCTGCTAACAATGTAAAGTAGTGTTGTAGTTAACTAGGTAGCAGTCCAATCCATTACGTTGCAGTATTTTGGCTTGACTAGCAAGTTTGTGTTGTGATTCTCAACAACGTTGAAACGTAGTTTCACCTTTTTCCATATTTTTAAATAATAAATGTGTGGACTGACGATGTAGCGCAGCCTAACTTAATCAAATAATTATTTAACATAGTTTTATTGTGATAATTATTCCCCCCTCCTCCCAGACTTACAAGGTCACATTATTATTGGATTGGTTGTTTGCGTGCCGGGTGAAGTTAGCTAAACATTTAACCTGCTAGCAAGAGAAACATCATGTCACTCTCCAAAGGTCTAAAGAGGAAAGTTGACGGTGGAAACAGGGCATTTAGGAATGGACAGTGAACTATGCGTTCATCCTACCTGGTTTCATCAATGCAAAGCCGTTGTGAGACTCACATTTTCCGAGCTCACAATGAATGTTCCCTTCCACCTATACATGCGAGTCGTCCTTTTCGTCAATGAATGTGATAAAGACGGACTAGAGGAATCGATTGGTGCATAAAAACCTTGAGAACTGCCGGATTAAAGTGACGTCCATAATAATAATAAATAATAATAATAATACATTAGACTTATAGCCAGGCGCGGATCTATGGGTGGGCCTGGGTGGGCCTAGGCCCGCCCAGATTGACAGCTGGCCCACCCAGTCAGATTCATAAAAATACATTTTTTTTTATAATAAAATATTTTAAAAGTTAAATTTTCACTAACTAACTGTAATGTGAATAGTTTTGTCTTGGAAATGATTAAAAGTATGTATTAATACTAATAATATTCAACTTCCTCTCTTACGTTTACATTGCTTCCTCTTTTACGTTTACTCTGATTGTTCAGTTGACCTTGACCAGTTGTTCAGTGTGCGCGCTACGATGGCTAAACAGCTAACATTGTCCCGCTTTCTTAAAAAGCCACGTCTGGAAGTCAGTGAAAATAATGAAAGTTTGGACCAGGCCTTGTCTAGAAATCTTATTTATTCACAATAACAGATGATGACGCCACACGCCGACGTGCGGAGAGTCCGAGACAGCGCTGTAATAGTTCGGTGAAGTATATTTTTTATGAGACTTTCCAAGATTAAAACGAAGAGGGGGAACATTTGTGTGGAACAACATTGTGTATGCCTTCACTGGATATAATAATATAATACAATAGAAGCACACAACTTTACACAACAATATATGTGTATACACCAGTTTACGTAAATCCCCTAATAAGCAGCGTTAAGTTTTGTAATAAAATGATGGATCACCACAACTGGTCCGAGCCAGGTACATAACATGTATGATTCAACTTGAGCTTTCGGTTTGCACTGGACTGTCAACACCCACAGTTAAAAGCTTGCAAATGATAATACAGGCATTTCTTATTACAATTTCTATACTTGGTCCTCCATAGTTGATGGTTATTGGTTAATTCATTGACTATTGCGTGCGCTTGAATGCCTTGCGTGTGTGTATTATAATAACTTGTTTGGCTGTCCGTTGCATTCTCTGGGTAGACAGGTAATTTATTTATTTTCCGTTCGTTTCATGGTCTGCATAGTGATCTCCTCCAGTCCCTGCGAATATTTTGCGTGTGTGCGTGCGTGCGTGTGCGTGTGTGTGCGTGTGTGTGCATGCGTGTTGGTCGTACCCAAATGTTTTGAGCACCCACGGGCAGAAACATAAATCGACGCCTATGATCGCGAGCCCGGTTGTGTTCCATCCATCTGGCTGCTCATACATAGGTCTAAAACGTGCGGTGATGAGTTTCACTCAGGCCTACCCAGATTTTTCCAGGCCTACCCATCAGCCACTTTCTGTATCCGCCACTGCTTATAGCGCTTTTCTAGACACTCAAAGACGTCCATATCACCAGATAGCCAACAAATAGTGACCGATGGGAGATGCCAGTTTTCTCATTAAGTGAGATTTAATAGCCTAATATTATTTTTTCTATTTTTAATGAATGGCTCATTGTAATTAATATCCCTGGTAATGTAGCGTGTTTGCTCTGTCGTTTCAGGAGCATATAGGCTAAGCGGATTCAGCTTTTTTTTTTTTTGGCGCCGATTTAGTTGTCAATGTTTTTCATAAAATTAAACTGCATTTGCTTTGTTACTGTTCACATGTGTGGTGCAGTCACATTCACATAGCCTATAACTATTTCAGCAGCACGCACCATGTCCACCTACTTATCACTATGAGGGGTTCAACGTCAGTGCACCCCGCTCTGTTACCTTCGCATAGTTGTAGCCAATAAAGGCCTATATGTAGGCTATATAGGCTATTATATAACATTTATATACCTAATACCAACATCAAAATAGATTGTATGCCTCTACAAATCATATTACACCAGGTAAAATCCGTCACAACTTGGAATAAATCCATCGCAATTTGGAATATTTTAGAGCTCCCCCAACATTTCACAAACCATGTTTCCAGGGGAGCTCATGTCACCACTAGGGGAGCTATAGCTCCCCGAGCTCCCCCTTATTTCGCACCCTGGTGTTATGTATTAACAACATTAAGACTTCAGTTCCCAGCATGCACCAGCAGAGTTACGCATGCGCAGTCGTGTATGTATATACTTGAAGACGGTTTACTGTTGTCGCTTACCGGCACGTTGATATGGTTAATTAAACAGAAGACTTAAAACCCTCGCCTGGTTTGTTATACAATACAACTACGAACATAACACGGTGTCAGGAGCGGTCGTTGGCAAGGACAAAGACAGGACAAAGTGGAAAACTACTCTGCAATTTGACACGAAAGAGTGATAGAGTGAATGAAAACGGAGAAAACCCGTTAAACATGAGAGGGAGCCAGAGAGCCTACACATGGCGTGAGTAGCGGGAAGCTAAAAGAAATGTAACGATTATGCTAGCAGCTTAGTTCAATGTAACGATATGCTAGCAGCTAGCTAGTTCAAGGGATGTCTGCTGATAGTGCCAGTGATAGTGAAACCAGAGTATCCGTGGTGTCTTGAAAAGTATTAAAAGTTGATAAATCAATTTTGGGAAAATCAAGACCCTTAATAAGTATTAAAAAGTCTTATCACGATTTTATGAGGTCTTGAATTTTGTAGGTATTTTTCTGAATTAGACTCTGTCCAAAGAGTTTGAGTCCTAAAAACTTTTAGTAAAAGTTCGTGAATTTATTAGTTTTATTCAAAAAACAAAGATGAACCGGACATTCTGTTGTATGATAGTGGTCTAGTCTATTGCAAACTAAAGCTGTTAAGTTAAATGTGTCACTGATGTAAACGGTTACAGCTCCAAGTGGCGGTGAGGTCTGGAAACATATTGACAAGGTCTTTAAAAAGTCTTAGAAAGGTATTGAAATTAACCTCAAGATTCCTGTATATACCCTGAGTAGGTAACATAGACACGGCTGTTCTAGTGTCAACTGTCACTTAGATCCAACTGTCACTTAGATCCAACTGTCACTGAGATCCAACTGTCACTTAGATCCAACTGTCACTTTCAAATTAACCTCAAGATTCCTGTATATACCCTGGAAACGGAGGAACAGTTAACACAAGCAGATGATAATATTGTTCCTGGAGACAACCAAGTTATTGAAGTAGTAGAAATCCCTGTTTTATTTTATTTTTATTTAACCTTTATTTATACAGGTAAAAAACACATTGAGCCCCAAGGGCTCATTTTCAAGTGTGACCTGTTCACAGGCATACAACAACAACATCCACCACAAACAAATACAATACAACACCTGGCCCACTAAAACTACATAGTCTAAAACTAAACTAAAACTACATAGTCTAAAACTAAACTAAAACTACATAGTCTAAAACTAAAACTAGTCTAAAACAGTCTAAGGTAATCTAAAACTTTCCGTCAGTATAGTCTAAAACTACTACCTCAACCTGTCGTCATGGATAAGCTTACTCCACCTGTATGCAGTTGACTGGTAATATTGCTGATAACTGGAAACGTTTCAAGCAGAGATTCAACACATATTTAGCTGCAAGTGGAGCTGGGGGTAATGATGGAAAACTGAAAGCGTCCATTTTTCTACATGTTATTGCCCAGCAAGCACAAAGACGTTATAAAGACGTCTTTCAGAGACGTCCAGGACTAGGCCAGATCACATGTCGTTTAGGGGATTTTTTTGACGTCTTTTCAGGACGTCAGTTCAACGACTTTTTGGTGACCTAAAACAGCTGGTTGTATTCTGGTCACCAAAAAGTCGTTTAAATTACGTCCTGGAAAGACGTAAAAAAAAAATCCCCTAAACGACATGATCTGGCCTAGTTCTGGACGTCTCTGAAAGGCGTCAACACAACGTCTTTAGAACGTCTTTTTGGCTTGTTAATGGGTTTAAAGGGGTCAAATTTAATACATTTAAGCCGGTTTCACAGACAAGGCTTAAGCCTAGTCCTGGACTAAATCACACTTTCAGGGCCAGTTTCACAGACAAGGCTTAAGCCTAATCCTGGACTAAAAAGCATCTTCAATGGAGATTTTACATTGAAAGTGTGATTTAGTTCAGGACTAGGCTTAAGCCTTGTCTGTGAAACCGGCCCTCAATGTAAAATCTCCATTGAAGATGCTTTTTAGTCCAGGACTAGGCTTAAGCCTTGTCTCTGAAACCGGCCCACAGTATATTTCCCTCAAATAATATATTCAGTTATATGTGTATACATGGATTTTGTTTTGCATAGAAAGCAGTCATAGAGTCTGGACATAGAGTCAACAATTCTAGATGTTGGTTAATTTACTTAGCTCAAAGTTATTATTAACATAGGTGACTGCTTAGGACGCCTGTAAGCATTCTCTAGATAATGAGAGAGACTATATTCAATGGTGTTGTGTATGTTAAATAAAATGCCAGAGGTGTGCCAAAATGACTCATTAAATTGAACATTCCTCTATATTGTCAAAATTAGTCACCTGCCATACATACAGTATACATAACAAGTCATACAA
>NC_137674.1:12672521-12730021 GCF_963989245.1 Nansenia antarctica
GTGATTACATCAGAGGGTTGGGAAGGAAGGATGCCTGTTCAGCAAACTGATGGATTGCATTGACAACTTTTATTTTGTTGGTATTTTTTTTTTTTTTATGTTGTTGTCGTGTATGTTGATGCCTTTTTTTCCCTCCTTTGTTATATGTTCTGTGATGTTATGTTGATGTCATTCTTCTTCTTTGTTAGATGTTTTTATGATGATTGTAGGTGGTGCTCTCCGCCCCCCTGCTCCGCCTGCTCCGCCAGGCAGCGGCCCAGGGACGGACACCAGCCGCAGGACTGGTCCGACAGACACGCCAGACACGACTGGTACCTCGCGGAGGAGCCTGAGCTTGTTTTCTTTTCCAGGTATTTTTTCACTTTGTTTTGTTTGATTTTTTCGCCGACCTCCGCTGCTTTCCCCCCCGCCGTCTCCCGCCTCTCACTGCCTCCGCTGCTTTCCCCCCCGCCGTCTCCCGCCTCTCACTGCCTCCGCTGCTTTCCCCCCCCCCGCCGTCTCCCGCCTCTCACCGCCTCTACTGTCGGACTGCAGTGTTCGCCGCCTCCGCTGCCGGACTGCAGTGTTCGCCGCCTCCGCTGCCGGACTGCAGTGTTCGCCGCCTCCGCTGCTGGACTGCAGTGTTCACCGCCTCTACTGCCGGGCTGCAGTGTTCGCCGCCTCCGCTGCCGGACTGCAGTGTTCACCGCCTCTTCGTTCCTGTCCCCCGGCTCTGTGTTGCCGGCCGGCCCGCTGCGCGCCGCTCTCAGACATCGCTAGCCTGGCCGTGCTGTGCTACTACCCTCGTCCCGGGAGGTGGCCACCATTCCCTCCCCGGTTTGGGGGTTGCCGTCTCCGCAGGTGGGTGTCGGTCCTTCCCAGCCTTCGCTCACTGCTGCGGGAATTGGTCGCTGGCATGGCACGGCTAGGCTGGTCGGCCGCGCGGGTTCGGTCCCGGGCTGGCGGCGCAGATGGCGGCGGCAGCGGCGGCACCGCGCTGTCGCTCTCACCTATGCTGCCGCTGACCTGCACTCGCTGGACAACGGCCATCGCCTCGCTGCCGCCGCCGCCGCCGCCACCAGGGCGGGCATTCTCCAGCGCCGCCGCTACATCCATCGAGGCTCCCAGCAACATCGACACCGGACTCTACACCCCCCCCCCCCCCATCCCCGTTCGCTGACTCTGTGTTCCATGTTACTTGTTGTTTTTGTGTTTCCCATATCCCCTATATTGTCAGCGTCTTTGAGCCTTGGAAAAGCGCTATATAAATTCAATAAATTATTATTAATTATATTAGGGCTCCAAGAACAGGAACGAGATATCCTACAGGGGGGGTGTGTGTGTGTGAGAGAGAGAGAGGGGGAGAGAGGGAGAGAGAGGGGGGGGAGAGAGAGAGGGGGAGAGAGAGAGGGGGAGGGAGAGAGAGAGGGGGAGAGAGAGAGAGGGGGAGAGAGAGAGGGGGAGAGGGAGAGAGAGGGAGAGAAACAACAGTTTTAGTAAACAACACATGTAGTCATCATCATCAGTCTGACAACGAGATTAATTGCAGGCAAACCAGACGAACACTGCTGATTCCCTACACACTGACTGTACATATGGGTTAGGGTTTGTTCTGTTTGAGGTAAGAAGCACCACAACACACTGGATCATAGCACACACACACACACACACACACACACACACACACGCTCGAGCGCGTGCACACACACACACACACACACACACACACACACACACAACACACTGTATCATAGCGTCACTGTGTTCTTTACTGAAGTATCAACAATAGACAAGAGCAACACATCACATGTAAGTAAGTAAGTAAGTAAAGCTTTATTTATATAGCACCTTTCATACAAGAAATGCAGCTCAACGTGCTTTACAACAGGAATAAGAACATCAAGTGAATATAAAAACATATATATAAACATATACAAGCATAGAATGAATATAAAAGCACAGGAAAACACTAAAAAGAGAGACTGTGATTGTTTCCCATCTTCACACCAACTTAAATCCCTACTTAAATGTACGCCGACGACACCATTCTTTACACGTCTGGCCCCTCTCTGAACACTGCCCTGACCGACCCCCAACAGAGCTTTAACAGCATCCAATATGCCTTCTCCAACCTCCATCTTCTCCTAAACACCAATACAACTAAATGCATGATCTTCAATCGGACCCTACCCCCAAGCCTCCTGTCCCCAAAAAAATCACCTCACTGGATGGGTCAGTACTAGAATGTGTCAATACATACAAATATCTAGGTATCTGGCTTGATAGTTCACTCTCCTTCCAAACCCACATCAATAACCTTCTCACCAAACTGTCAGAACAAGAATTGGTTTCCTGTACCGCAACAAAGCCTCCTTCACCCACTCTGCAAAAACACACTTTGGTGAAAAATGACCATCCTGCCAATTCTGGACTATGGAGATATCATTGACAGGATTGCCCCCAAAAACCTTCTCAATAAACTGGACGTCATCCACCATCACACTGTCATCCGCTTTGTCACCGGTGCCCCTTTCAACACACATCACTGCGACCTGACCTGTCCAAGTCAACTGGCCATCACTCCACACCAGGCGACTGACCCACTGGTTCAGTTCATCAATAAATATGTAATAATATGTTACACCTATGGATTTATTCAGTAAGACCATATGTTTTCCATGAACTATTGTCATCTTGTCCACTGTACTTAAAAAGGAAATAAGTTGCAATTCTAACGTATTTACAATGACGACACATGGAAGATAAAGATCGAGCATGTTTGATTGTTGGGCAATTTGTTTGCAGTAGAATATCTGATCAAATATTGTCCTCAGACTAAAAGGGTCAAAGTAAGAAGTTCATACTGCTCATATGGTTTTAGTACCACTAGAGGGCGCACAACAACAAGAGATTGTGTTTGAGACAAGTCAATCATGAGAGAAAAAACGGCCAACCTATAATCCACCCCACTTACTGTAAGTACCTTGTAAAAACGCTATGATCCTCAGACATAGATTTTTCATACATGCTGGGATCAATATCTCACTAATGGACTAATAGACTACAACTGAACAATGCTGAAGATACTGGGCCTCATTGTAATGCATGGAATATAATTCACCTGCATGGTGTTCTTTTCCATTTCCATTTCCATTTTTTGCATTTATCAGTAAATAACTTACAACAAATGCATTTGTCTAACTAAGTGAATACTCTATCCATCAGTCATAGAAAGAAAAAGTCATCTATGCTCGGGACAGGGGACATTGGCAGTCATAATGCTACAAGAAGGATTCTTGTTTTTTTTCCATGTGTATTCACGTGTTTGCTATGGCCATTCACATGTTTGATAATCCATCATCGGCAGATCCCCCCCCTACCTCTGCTTACTACTGAACTTCTCATCCAGCACAGCAATCTCCGCTCCAACAAATATACTATCACTCTGCCCCCCCCCCCCCCCAAAGTCCGCACCTCCTTTGTTTAGTTTAGTTTGTTTATTTAGCACACAAGAAATTGTGCAAGGAGGGAACGACGCCCAGAAGGCTTGTACAGAGTTCCACTCCACGTCAATATCAATGTTTAAAATAAAAATCTAGGGACATTTACTGCATGTCAATAGGAGAAAAGAAACCACAAACAAAATCATATCCAACAGAAAGGTAGGATAGCACATACAAACACACAAGACAAAACAAAAACAAAAACTGAAAATAGATACAAGGATAGTAAGATTAGTACAAAAATAAACATAGATTTCCATCTTGCCCACCTTTCAACGGGAAAAGCACTACAATATAAAATAAACATAGATTTCCATCTTGCCCACCTTTCAACGGGAAAAGCACTACAATATAAAATAAACAGCTCATAACGAGATTAGATATTTTTCCTTTGGCCTGAGTCATTCTGTTCAGTTCGCTGCCCCCTGTAGGTAGCTGTAGGTACCTACACCCCCACTGACTGGAACGTGTTGCAGTGACACGAAAACTCACCACTTTTAAACACTCACTTTTACATGTTGTCTCGGATCACTGCACCTGCTTTTAAGTTAACTTCCCCCTGGTCCCTGCTGTCTTTTACATATTGTATTGTAATGTATAGATGTTTTTGATACATGTGTATCATGGCATTCATGTTTTATATTGGGTTGTGTTTTATATTGTATATTGTGTTGTGTTTTGTGTACATACTTGCCTCTGTTCTGCCAATTGGCCAGATCGTCTTTGTAAATGAGAATTGGCTCTCAATTGACTTATCTGGTTAAATAAAGGTTAAATAAAAAATAAAATACAAATACAAATAAATCACAGATCAATTAGGCTACACATCACAATCACAGTAATCGATCATACATTAATCACCGTATCAACCCTGCAGAGTATCCCCAAGTACCGGTAACCCTATGTGTGGACACAACAGGGTTAGCCCAGTCTTTTAAACATATATATTATTATTATGTATTAATAATACCGTATTACATCCGTAATACATCATAGGCAGAGTAGGTGCAAGGAAAGTAGGTGCAATTTCAACACCATAATCAACATCGATATTGCGCAGTTGACGTTTATGAGTTGTTGATACAGTACTAAGCATACTACAATAATACTATTACTATAATATCATATAGTATAGACGAGGAAGAGGCGAGTGAATTGTCAGGAAAACAGTCCCTGTATGACATTGATTGGTGGGAGCCGGGGCGAGTTGTATTCGTTATACAATATATAAATCATATCATGTCAACCAAAGGCTAACTAACTCAGACCAAAACAAAATATAGGCTTATAGCAGCATAACTTGTTGATAAGTTGACAAATCAGCACACATACATATAGAACGAATTTGAGGCTGACCAACGTCTGATCACCATATTGCAACATTTGAACGTTTGAAAGTCTAACCGTAGGTTTAACAGGGACATAATAGCCTATGCACAGAACATATACTATCATAATCAGGACAGGAAAGAAAACATAGGCAATATTTATTTATGAGGAAGACAGGTGTATACAGATATGTGTGCTTGGCTTGCAGAGAGGGGGTTGAATTGCATCATTTGTATTTATATGTTAAAGCACTTTGAGCTGCAACGTTTGCAGGAAAAGTGCTATACAAAAAAGGGTTATGATTATGATTATGATTATAATAATGATAATAATAATAATCATCATCATTATTATTATTATTATTATCATGCAAACATATCTGTTTGAGCGCGCCCTCCGAAGTTTGACCGCAGACGTAAAAAATATACCATGACGTCATAAAAACCCAATAGAATGGGTTGGTGTGACAACGGCACTATGGCGTCATGATAAACCTATAATAGAATGGTTTGGTCAAACTTTTGTGTGACAACGGTACATACAGACTTGTATAACGGTACATATATAGATAGAGAGATTGTCCGCTGAGAATATATATATATATATATATATATATATATATATATTATATACCATTTCTGCTACAGTCTGCTACTTTCATAAGGATGAGTAGAAAAAGGAGAAATTCTTCGTTTCCACGAAGCCCCCTTTCGGTATGTTAGTTTTGTCTTCTCTTTCCATTTAATAATAATAATAATATCTTATATCTAATAATGTTATTCATGTTAATATTATTAATATCTAATGTATCTTTTAATGTTAGTTGATGAATCTATATATTTGTATATATTTGCATATTTACTTAAATATGTATAACGGTACATGATAGACAGACTGTCCGCGGGGATACAGTTAAGGATGAGTAGAAAAAGGAGGAATTCTTCGTTTCCACAACGCCCCCTTTCGGTATGTGAGATATCTAAGAGCCAAAAGTGTGTGTTTGTGTGTGTGTGTGTGTGTGTGTGTGTGTGTGTGTGTGTGTGTGTCTGAGTGTGTGTGTGTGTATGTGTGTGTGTGTGTGTGTGTGTGTGTGTGTGTGTGTGTTAGTGTGTGTGTCTGAGTGTGTGTGTGTGTGTGTGTGTGTGTGTCTGAGTGTGTGTGTGTGTGTGTGTGTGTGTGTGTGTGTGTGTGTGTGTGTGTCTGAGTGTGTGTGTGTGTGTGTGTGTGTGTGTGTGTGTGTGTGTGTGTGTGTGTGTGTGTGTGAGTGTGTCCGCCTCGTAATGGTAGTTGTAAGTGCAACCCGAGGCTTCAGACATATTTATAAATCAACAAGTGTTCCACGAACTTGAACCCAGTTAAGGTCTTACAATACTCCACCTGGTGACCCTGATTAGACACTTATGCATCCAGCCTGATATTGTGCATCCCCTGACCCTCGTCCTGGTGTTAGTTGCTGTGGGCGTGTCTAACCTACTGTGGGCGTGTCTAACATGATATGGGCGTGTCTAACCTGCGGTGGGCGTGTCTAACCTGCTGTGGGCGTGTCTAACCTAATGTAGGCGTGTCTAACCTGCTGTGGGCGTCTCGTCTCAACGGCAGAGGGGGGGGTCTCGTCTCACCGGCAGAGGGGGGGGTCTCGCGATAATCCACCGCGAGTCCTGGAAGGTCTCTCCTGTCACTCTGCCAGTGTCTCATTCTTTTGAGTCTGTGGCTCTACAACTAAATGGACCTACCCCAACTGTTTTAGTTAATATCTACCGCCCACCCAAACCAAACAAGGATTTCTTTGATGAATTCAACACATTTCTCACCCACATCTGTTCACTCTCATCCAACATAATTCTGTTAGGTGATTTAAATATTCACATGGATAATAGTAATCATGCTCTCACTAAGGACTTCATCTCTTGCCTGGACAGTTTTGGTCTCCAACAATATTGATTTCCCTACCCATTCTAAAGGTCATATTTTGGACTTGGTCTGTTGCTCAGGTGTCACTCCCCTCAACTGTTCTGCTGTTGACCTCCCCATCTCTGACCACATGCTTGTTTCATTTAACTTAAGTTTGTCTCTATCCAAAACCAAACAGTCACGTACTATGTTCTTCCGCAACATCAGACATAATAATTTAGCAGATCTCATAACAGGCATCGACACTTTCCCCATCATCACCCCCCCATGCACCCCTGATCAGCTCGTCTCTCATTACAATGATGGACTCCAAACTCTGCTGGACTCACTCGCCCCCCTCAAAACCCGGACTGTCTCATTCCCCCATTCTGCCCCCTGGTTTTCCCCTCACCTACGTCTGCTGAAAGCCAAAGGACGTCAGCTGGAGCGGCTTTCAAGAAAAACCGGTCTCACTGTTCACAAACAGATGCACCATGCCCACATCCTCCTTTACAAAGACGCCCTCTCCTCAGCCAAATCCCAATATCTTACAGACAAAATCACTGCTGGTGCTGGGAACACCAGGGCCCTGTTCTCAGTGGTCAACAACTCACTCCGCCCCCCCCGACTCCCTTCCCCCACACTTCTACTCCACTGACCACTGTAACTCTCTGATGTCATTTTTCAACTCAAAAATAGCCAACATCCACCAACAACTGACCCCTCTTATGTCCAGTTGTCCATCTCCCCTATCTCCCCATCCCCCCTCTCTGTACCTCTCTCCTGCTTCCATCTCCCCTCTGCTGCCGATTTATCTAAACTCATCCGGAAATCCAAGCCATCCACCTGCCAACTTGACCCCCTGCCCTCCTCCCTGGTCATAGCCTCCCTCCCCTCTCTCCTGCCGCTGATAACTACAATCATCCTGAGCTAATTGTTCCTCTTAGCCACTTGTTCCTTGTTTGCGATGTAGGTTTCCCTCCCCTTCTGGTGTTCACTCTATTCAGGCAGATAGCTGAGGAGATGTTGTTGAATGTTGTTGTGTGGGGTTCATAATCAGACACAAACACCTGTGTTCTTTCATAAGGTTCCTGTAGAGTTGCCGTAATAGGAGATTGTGAAGGAGGATCTGAATCCTCAACTAGAGCAACAATTTGTGCAATAGTTAGATGGTCAAAGGTTGTCCCCCACTCACTGGTAGATGCTTCCCCTTCTGATACCCTGGTCTGGCAGTGTCATGAGATGCTTGCCGTTTTGCTGCATATCGCAACATGAGATAACATTTGGCATGTAGTACACACCTGCTGCATGCACATCGGAAGGTTGTGTAACTAATCTACCAAGAAGCTAAAAATGTTTACAGGATTCTGCCCAGCTTTTCAGATTGGAATCAACATTATCTGTTACTGCCTTGTGAAGGTCATCCATACTTGGAAGGTCATCCATACTCCCCCTCACATAGGCTATGACACAATGAATGCCACAGGCTTTGGGTTGACATGATCGAAGCTTTTTAGGACTCACTACTAAGGAGGAGCCAACGTCATATTGTTCGACTCCGGCCGGGGACATATCCTGCATGTCATCCCTCCTCTCTCTCTCACCCATCCTTCCTGTCTAAATCTTCACTGTAACTGTCAATAAAAAGGAAAAATATGAGTGGGACTGCCCCACTCAGAAAAAATAACTTCAAATTGTAACCGTCTTTAAGTTCACGAGGTCTGGCCCTCCCACATGCTCCCCAACATTCAAAATGGGTCAATATTGGATTTTTTATTTTTTATTTTCAATTTCTTTTTTTTCATTTTCGGGGAGCCGCCATCTTGGAAATATGCTAATTAGGCCTCATATAGCCCTAAGGCCCCCAACTAGATGTTCATTTTCTAAATAAGACTTCACGTGACATTGTCGCATGCATCCGTGCCTTGTAATCACGTGATTGGCTAACAATAGACAACTTATATGTTTGTGATCTTGGTTGCCAGGAATACATACATCAGTACCAGCTTACTGTAATTGATGTCACACACACATTTTCTGCAAGTTTCATAGAGTGTCTCCAGTGACTTCATTAAGGCTGTGACAGGTTATAGTTGTGTTATTTATACATTATGACCACACACACACACACACACACACACACACACACACACACACGCACACACACACACACACACACTCACACACACACACACACACACACACACACACACATTATGGCCTTTGATCAATGCATATTTAAAAGGGAGTAGAAAGCTTGATTTAACTCAAGAAAGTGATACAAATCAATGGGTCTATTTACAGTACAGGATGTGAAATTGAATGTGTGTTTGTAGTAGTACCAGTAGTTGTGTGTGAATGCATTTTTCAGTTTTCATGTTAAGCTGTTACTACATGTTTTATGTTCACCTTGCCTTTCAAATGCTTCTCTTCAATGGTATCCATTAAAGGGACAATCCATCATTTCTAAACGCCAGCCCAGCCACAAAAAGCTGAGGGATGGGTTTGGAGAAATGTGCCACTCTCAAATTCATAGACGGAACAAATATCTTTCAAGAATCAACATGGGTATATATACATTAATATATCCAAGAAAGGCATCCCAAATGACAGTTTGTGTCTGTAAGAACCCCATTGGAGAGTATTTTCTATGACTGTATGCCAGGATTCTTCACACATCAGTAGCATAACACATTTCAGTCTCACTGCCTTCTCCCTTAGTGTACTGTATATGCCTCAGTGGAATGTTATGGCTCTCTTGCGTTCACATTGGTCTGTGTATCATCCTGGATTCCATGGTCTGATTCGTGCAAATAAGCATGTCCTATCCTTCATATGATTTACATCTGTTAACCTTACATATACTGTATGTTCTGTCATCCCTATAACTTATATAGAATGCAGTAGACGTGGAGGACAACGAGGGAGAGAGAAAGAAGAGCATCAGAATGGCTGTTTTTAAACTACAGAATGTGGAGGACTACTATGAGATCGGAGAAGTGCTGGGCAGGTGAGAGAGTATAATCGTACAGAGTACTACTGTCTCTCCTAAAGACCTCTTCATCCCCACTACCCCCGGTACTGTTTCTCTACTGCAAATAACATAAAAAATGTATGTAAATTAGTTGGTTTTGTTATTGATCTAAATTGAACATCATATGAAATGTTGAACACACTGCTGCACAAAAAGTGTTGAAGTGTTATTAGGATTTTAAAAAATAATAATAATTAAACGCCCCCTTATTAAAAAAACAAAGAAGTAAACTCCAGAGACAAGTGTGTATGTTTAGACAGTTGTTACACTGCTAGGCCACACACATGTCAAATCTTTACTAGGAGGTGTGAGTAGAGATGCAGCTACAATGATGATCCTCAGACTCCTCTTTTTTCTTTTTTTAAAGGAGAGTGGACATCTACCCTCCTTCACTCTTTATGTTTCTTTATTTAGATAGGTAGAAGTTGTAGAGGTGGGGTTACATTGAGAGAGAGAGAGAGAGGAGAGAGCTATGACATTCACCACTCTGGCTCTAGACTAACCCTCAGTCCTCACCCAAAATAGTGCTGCTCTTCGTTTGGATCTATACTTGAAAAGTTGAGTGAAGTTAAAGTAGAGATTCTCAGCTTTTATTGAAGTGTTCTGTGGATGTTGCTATCACCATGCAGCCATTACAACACGTTTTAGACATATAGTACCCTATTTAATCCTTTGTATACAAAGTATACAACCCATTAACCACACCAAAAGTTGGGTATCCTCTCTGGTGAAGGTCTGCCAGGCCTGTACGTCAGCCATCTTCAGTTGTTTCTTTTGAGGAGGTTTTGCCTTAAGTCTCCTCTTTAGCAAATGCTTAAATGCAAAAGGATTTAAATCGAGATTGACTTGGCCAGTCCCTGAAAAGCTCCCTAGTTGCTATGGCTGTATGTTTTGGGTCATTGTCCTGCTGTATGATGAATGTCCATCTAATGAGTTTGGAGGCATTGGCTCGTTCTTGGGCTGAAGAAATGTTTCTGTACACTGGGGTTAGCTTAGCGGTTACGTCATCAATGAAGACAATTATTCAGGTCTATTGGAGGCCATCTATGGCTAAGCCATAACACCCCCTCCACCATATTTCACAGATGAGGTGTTATGCTGTGGAGGTTGGGCAGTTCCCTTTTTTCTCCACACTTTACTCCATCATTCTGGTACATGTTAATCTTTCTCTCATCTTTTTCCAGATGTCTGCAGGCTCTTTAGGTATTTTTTAGCAAACCATAATCCTGTTTTTGTGGTTTGTGTCTTGCAATGTCGCCTCTAGTTCTGCTAGTGAAGTTCAGGTTTTTCTTGTGGTGCACATTATTCGGTCATCCACTGTAGAAGCCTTCCTTGGCCTACCAGTTGCATTTGCATTTGAGGTTTTGGTTATGTTTCTTCTAGATTCTTTTCTGATATTTCAGCCTCATAAACGCTTCTGTTATGTCCCCAAATAATATCCAGGGGACGCGGCAAGTAATAATGAAATGAACCGGAGGACAAAGAGGCGGACAGGAGAATATAAATAAACCAAGAATCTATTGTATAACTTAAAAATAAACAGTTTTCAGAAAAACACTTAACTGAAAACTACTTTCAAAAACAGGGAGAAAATGATAGATTGTTTAACAAGGTAGAAGCCAATTAAAGTGGCCAAACACAATACTAACAGACACACTCCGTCTAAAAAATGAGTCACGGTTACTGATGCCAGTACACGCTACAAATTGTAGCAACACACAGAAATTCACTACAGTAGTAGCTTTAGCTGTCTAGCAACCAACACACAGGCACATACTACAGTAGTATCTGTCTAGCAACCAACACACAGTTGCCCACTGGCACCATCTGTTAGTTCCACCTGTCCTTTATCCTCCATCCTTGATGAGCAAGTGAATACAGGTGTGCTCCCTTATGCCATCACCATGGCGATAGGAAGGAGGAAGGACAATAACCTGGGGAGAGACACAGGGAATAACAGAAACACACACACACAACCACATTACAACAGTAAACACACACACACACAACCACACACACAACCACACTATGGCTGTAACAGCTTCCTTCATTTTTATTGACGTCTCTTTGGTCCTCATGTTGACAGACACCAATAGCAGACTCCAAAGGCAAATGCAAAGCTTAGAATCAATTGACATTGAGAGCTCTCTTATAACTGCAAAATTATGTGACGTAACACACCAGAAACACCTGTCAAGCCAATTGTCCCATCACTTTAGGGTACCCTGAAAAAGGGGGACTATGGAGAAAAGTGTTGTAATTTCTGAATGGTGCACCCAATATGTACAAAATACCATCATTGATTTCAAAACCACATTTTTGGAGTGTAGAGGCAAAAGAAGATATGCATGTGTATATATATGTATCCAATATGTACAAAATACCATAAAATAAAAGCTGATAATCTCTACAAATGTAATTGTTTGATTTCAAAGCCAAACCTTCAAAGGCAAAAGAAGAAAAAATGCTTCACTGTCCCACTACTTATGCAGGGCACTGTACGTACATATTTGACCCAGAGCAGTACCAACATGAAACCTGGGTGCCTGTCCTATATAGTTTTCTCTCCTTATCTGAACTTGATTTGAGCTTGGTACAATGGAACTAACGGGAATAGTCTGAAAAGTGCAAGCCCGCCCATCTACCACTCCAGGCAGGCTCAATCAAACCAAAGTATTCCAGAAAATAAACCAAAGAAACCCATGTTTCCCACACCTCTCCCTCCCCATAGTGGTAACTTTGGGCAGGTGCGGGCGGTGCGGGAGCGCTCCTCGGGAGTCCGCTGGGCCGGGAAATTCCTGAAGCTGCGGAGGAGCGCCAGCAGCCAGCTGGGTATGGAGAGGAGGGACGTGGAGAGAGAGGTGGAGATCCTGCAGGCGCTGCAGCACGCCAACGTCATGGCGCTAAGGGACGTGTTCGAGAGCCGCGCCGAGGTGGTGCTCATCGTGGAGCTGTGAGTATAGGATGGAGGGATGGAGAAAAGGAGATGGAGGATGGGGAGGAGAGGGTGTTGGGTGGAAAGAGTGAGGTGTTTGAGAGGAGGTGTTCATTCACAGCTTATTGTGGAGCTGTGAATGAAGTGGGATGTGATGAAGGGATGGAGAAGGAGGCACGAAGTGCTGCAACATGTCAACGTTATGGCAACAAAGCCCAACTTCTGTATCCACTGCGTGTTAGGAGCCTGTCTAGAAGCCTGTCTAGGAGCCTGTCTGTCTTTCTCTCTGCCTGTCCGATTATGGGATCTGTCTATCTGGCCCAATTGTTTAAAACTTTTGATCTGGATTCCGATTCTTTGATCCAGGATTGATCCAGGATCAGATCTTTTTTCTTTCTTTTTTTTCTGATCAGGATCAGCCAGCTCGATTTGATCCTCGATCAGAGAAAAGAATCGGGATCAATCTGATCCAGATTAAGTTTTGAACAACTGGTTAAGGTTACTCCCATAGATTAGATTAGAAAAGAAAAGATTAGAAAAGAAAAAAAATAGGAAAATGTAGGCAATGAAAAATTAAAAGGGCAAAGACCATAGGGAGTTAGAGAGACTTTGTAGGAAAGAAAGAGATAAAACTAGACTGGTGTTACTTCCAAGTGATGTTAGTCTAGAAGGAAAACTGATATGGGGCGAAAGTGAGACTCTGGATCAGAACAAAGCTGGATGACGTGTTTGGTACAGTGACAGGGTCTGTCTCTGTTGTGACGTGTGTGTGTGTGTGTGTGTGTGTGTTTGGTTTTGTGGTGGTCTGTTGTATATCGCATGGGTGTCAGACATGATTGCTCATAATGTGCAGATGCAATCATGCCGTGTCACATGTGTGTGCCTGTCTGTGTGACGTGTGTCTGTGTGTCTGCCCCCTCAGGACACAGTGGGTATGATAGAAAACATTGTGTGGATCACCTCACCTATCCTGTTTAATAGGAAGACAACGAGAATCAACTATCATTACTACCTCTAATCTTAACAGCCAGACACTGGCTCCCTATGGCCCCGCCCACTTCCTATAAATATAGCAGCAATGCAGAGATCCACACATGTGTGAGACATACACACACACACGCACACACACACACACACACACACACACACATACACACACACACATAGAGTCACAAATGCAATCTAATGTAATCAGAATAAGTGTGCCGACTGAGGTTGTTTCTGTGCGTGTGTGTGTGTGTGTGTGTGTGTGTGTGTGTGTGAGATTGAGGGAGTGAGGGAGTGAGTTTGTGCCTTTGTGCTGGTTCAGTACTTGTCTGAGCTGTTAATGGAGCGGCCTGTATAGACAGACAGAACTATTGACTTTCCTTGTAATCAGTAAGCAGCACTAATACAATCAACTTCCCATATTTTCTCTCTCTCTCTCTCTCTCTCTCTCTCTCTCCCTCTCTCTCTTTCTCTCTCTCTCTTTGTCACCCTCACCTTCCCCTCTCCTTCCCTCACTACGCCCCCTCCCTCCTCTCCATGCCACAGTATCAGCGGAGGGGAGCTGTTAGACTTCATAGTGGCGAAAGAGAACCTGTCAGAGGAAGAGGCCATCGAGTTCCTCAAGCAGATCCTGAAGGGAGTGGGCTTCATGCACAGCAAACGCATCGCCCACTTTGACCTCAAGGTGAGAGGGGCACACACAGGGGGCGCATGGTCCTCACTTCCTCTGTCCTCACATCTGTCCTCACACCCTCTGTCCTCACACCCTCTGTCCTCACATCCAAATCACGATCAAATAAAGAGTCACTAGAATGGGGGAAATGTGCTTTTAGTAAAGAAAATGTAGTGATGAACATGGGCAGGAAATAAATCAGCAAGAGAAAAGGAGCACAACAAGGAGCATTCGAGAAAGTAAATGTTTTCAACATATCAAAAGCAAAGGTAAGTAGTATAAAGTATAAAGTAAACACACAGAGTAAAAAACAAATAAAGACCAATAACAATACTGTTCCTACTACTACGTAGTAGGAACACTAATAATAATAATAATAATCACCCCATCTGCTCGTACCCTCCCACCCCTCTTGGCAGTTATATTATGATCCAATCCTTTTGAGAAGGGAGCGAAGACAGACAATTGGGACGCAATCACAGAAAAAGGGGAGATTTAATGGGTGTAGAAATTAGAGGTATTATAGACAAATGGGAAGGTGGTTCCCCCTATCTGGTGTGACCTACTAGGTTCAAATCATGGTCTTGTAGCTGGTGTGACCTACTAGGTTCAAACCGTGGTCTTCCATTAGACTGTGTTAGCCCGTGGAGCTAAAGCCCAGGCATTAGTTCTGGGAGCTAATGCAAGTCTTCGGATCTCAGGCAAGGTCCGTTATTATCATCCTACTGTGCTGTGGTACTGTACTGTGGTTCACTGAACCACCTCCACTACATGTTTATTAAACTTCGGACACTCTTCTGACACCTTGATATTTTACATTGTTGAACGCTTCACGTAAGTAACAAGTGTTTCTCCTCTCTGTTCAGCCAGAGAATATCATGCTGGTTGATAAGACAGTGCCACACCCCCACATCAAAATCATTGATTTTGGGCTGGCCCACCGCTTCACACCGGGGGACGAGTACAGAAGTCTCTGGGGTACCCCGGAGTACATTGGTAAGTGGAACAACCCACATTCTCACAATGGTCACATGAACAATTAGAAGTCTATGTCTGATGTGGGTGTTTTCAGTGGTCTTAGAACATTTAATTGTGTACGGTATGTGTGATTGAGGAGCATGCGAGCGTGTATGTTTGATGTGTCTACTGGCTTTTGTGTCTTTCTTTCTGTCTGTCTGTCGGGCCTTATAGGATGACAGTTACAATATTAATTTTAATTAATTTTGACATTTAGCAGACGCTTTTAATCCAAAGCGATTTACAATTACGGTACGAATTACAGGGACATTCCCCCTGGAGTAACTGAGGGCAAAGTGCCTTACTCAAGGGCACACTAGTAGTGGTGTGGTTTCAGGCGGGATTTGAACTCACAACCTTCCGATCACAAGTCCAACTCACTATCCACTAGACCACCACTACCCCAATATGCGGTTGGCAAAGACATTTTGGCAATGTATTGTCAATAGCAAAGCATATCTAGTATAGATAGATAGATAGATAGATAGATAGATAGATAGATAGATAGATGGTTGTGAGGTTGAGAGTGGTATAGTTGGGTGTTGAAGTGGTTGAGAGTGGCTTCAGTGGGGTAGAACTGGTAGCCAAGAGAGTGCATTGTTGAGTAATCAGAATGTGTTCTGCAGGTTTCCTGTTGTTTTTATATAAGAGTCCGGAAAGTTCCACGGCAGTTGCAGTAACAAAAGGGCTCTAGGAATGTTGGCCTAAAATCAACATTCCACCATGTTAACCAGATGAGACGATTTGGGGCTACAGAAAGCATGTTGAAGAACAATATGTGGACTTGTTTAAGCAATCTCTCTTTATGTCTATCTGTCAGTCTTTATTTAGCTTGAACCTTGCGAAACCTGCGCAGGTTGTCATGGAGACAACAAACGGGTAGTGGTGGTGGTTATGGACAGGATGTGACGTCAGAGCGTGCGGTGTGGGAGCAGGGGGTAGTGAGAGAAGGCTTCTGGCTAGGTGAGAAGTTTACATAGGCCCAGCAGGAAATGCAGGGGGGAACATGTTACAACTGAGTCACAGAAACACTGTAACAATTCTGCAGTAGAATGAACCCATATCTCTCTATCTATTTGTCTGTCTTGTGTGCAATATTGTGCAATAGACATGTGTGTGCATCTTACAGTGTTACTCAAATACAATGAGCTGCTGTATCTGTGGCAGTTGCAGAACAAAAGAACAAAAGTCATTCACGCTTCTACCTGCTACCGACCTGTATGGTCGAAGGGGGTGAACCACATGTTTCTCTCTTAACACTCTTTCATTTCCTTTCTCACTGTTATACAAATATATAATTTTGTCAGTTCTTATCCCTTTTGCACATTCATGCAAAACATTACAAATGTTGGAACATACAATTTTTTTTAGCACCTACCATTTCTACACAGTTTATATGACAACAATAACATTTGTCCAGAAATATTAGTTTCTAATATCAGAGTTGAAAACAAGTAATTTCTCCATGCGTGTTTCTCTAAATGGTACACATACAGGGCTCAGCCACAGGGGAAGGTCCAGGACACCTGACAGTCTGGTCTTTTAGAAAGGCATTTGATGCAAATCTAGGTTATATTATATTATACAACAGTTAGTTCCGACCAAGTCATTTGATTGGATTTGATTGGACAAGAGGCATTCCATGAGTGCTGATATACAGTATAACAGCACTGGGACTTTATGTATCACTCCGCCGCACAGATGTTCTACTAAATGACCGTTAATTAGACTACATGTTTGTGTTCAGGTTACTAGGCAACAGTCCATTTGAAGTTCAGTTGCGGGACTATTTTTTGTTTATTTTTATGATTAAATAAACAAACAAATCATAATCTGTTGTCGCTTATTACTGTTAACTAATAAATGGCGCTGTAGAACTGTTGTATAAAAGCAATATCACACTCAAGGTCGTGCTGTTATACTGAATATCAGCACGGCTGTGATTGCCTGCGGCCTCGTACCTATGACCGAATCACAGCTCACAGCACTTACTTGTTCTGTGTTCATATTATGGCCATCTGACTCCACAGGCTGGGGTGTGTTATTTGGCATCATGGAGGCTTCTTCAAAACTTTAATTTCTCCCAGGAAAATGTGGTTGCTAGCTATGGTATCAGGTCCCTCCCTGGCAGCTCTACTGTAGCCTACAGACACTGTCAGTGCCTTACAGAACCAATGCTTTTTACAAAATGATGTGCTTACCAAACTGTACACAGTGAGGGTGACTTTCGGCCTTGTTTAACTGCATGACCGACACTCATGTTGCAGAGTAGATTGTTTTAATTTCTCTTCATCTCTTGGTTCTTAATCCTGCCCTATCCATTATCACCATTATTACAGTATTGCTCTGTATTGGGTATTGGGTATGATTGTGTTAGACTTTTAATGGTCCATTATCACCATTTTTGCACAGATTTGGGAAACTAAGGTTCTGTGTACTAAAACGAACAAATACAAGAGAGGGACGAGTCAACAACACATTTTAAGTATGATTTGTCAGAATATGAACTTTTACAACTAGTGCACAGATAAATGTGCAATGAATAATGACATTTCTGCTATTTCACTCCTCCCCCCATCCTCACTCCCTCCCAGCCCCTGAGGTGATCAACTATGAACCCCTGAGTGAGGCCGCTGACATGTGGTAAACCATTTTACATGTTACTATGAGCAAATAGGTGCATTATACTGACAAATTAAACTATATTAATTTTCATTTGTATCTTAAGTTGTTCATAAGACAAAGAGGGATACCATAGGCCCTAACACTCCTGGATTAACCATGCAGTAGTCATAGTTGTGGTAGGCTAGATGTAGTTCTTCTTGTTTTGAATACAGTCTTTCATTACTCTTTGTATCTCTTGTCTATACAGGAGTATTGGCGTCATAACCTACATATTGTGAGTATCCAAAGATAAGCTGACAGGTTGAACTTCACTGTGGATGCAGTATTACAGTGTTAGCTAGTATCTAGCTCCCTAATGTCTCCCTAACACCACCCTATTTTACAGGTTGAGTGGCATGTCCCCTTTTCAAGGAGATAATGATGATGAGACACTACTGAACATTGTGGGGATGAACTACGAGTTTGAGGAGAACTCTTTCAGCCAGACCAGTGTCATGGCCAAAGACTTTATTGAAAAACTGCTGGTTAAAGACCCAATGTAATCAAACAATCTATTACTCATATTTTGATATAATTTATATGTGACACGGTCCGGTCATTTGGGCCGCAAGTCGGCAACCAATCAAAATGTTCCGACTTTTATTTTGAAACACGGAAATACTTTTCAAAGTTTTTGAAAATCACAACACGAACTCGCTAGTCAAGCCAAAATACTGCAATGCAATGGATTCAGTGAGTAATTCCCACTACTACCTAGTTAACTATAACACTACTTTACATTGTCAGCAGGCTCACAAAACAAGCTGTGTTAGTTGATAAGCGAGTGTGTCATTATAAAAAATGTGTTAACATTTTTCGAAAGAAAAGTCCGAACATCAAATCAGATGCTGACTTGCGGACCGATTGACCAGACCGTGTCACATATGATTACAATACATTTGTTGATTAATATCAGTACACATCTGTATGGTACTAGTAATTCTGTGATTATCTCCTCAAACAGAGAGAGAATGACAGCAGAGGAATGTCTACTACACCCTTGGATCAAGGTGAGAGAATAGAGTGTGTGAATGTGATACAATAATGCACAATTAGTTGGAACACGGTGAAGAGACTAAGTATGGGCCCTGTGTTTACTCTCTGTATAGTCTCTGCAAAATGGCTGCATCATATTATTAAATATATTAAATGATATGATATTCCCTTGTGCTTTAGCACAACCTCACCACAGCCTAACTTCAAAGTTCAACTGTGTTTGCTGGGTATAGCCAATATTTTCTCCATGTAGTTGAGTAATAGAATTCGTTTGGAATTGTGGATTTATTTTGTCAGATTTTTTTTTTAAAGAAAAAAACGAAAAATGCTATGTGACTCATCTGGTGTTGGGTTTGTGTGCTACGTTGTAGGACTCTTGCCTTCATCTCCCCCAAGAGGCCCCAGTGGGACGTCACTCACCGCCTGGCCCTCTTCCCCTGATGAATGACATGCCATCTCCTCCCGGTGTAGTCTTCCCTCCTATACCGGTCCGACTGCGCCACCATGCTCTTTGTGGCAATACAACACCCATAGGTGGAATTCACATGGGCTCCTCTCACATGGGCTCCCTAACCCTCATGTCTGGCTTCCCAGCCGGCCGGCCTTCACCCCCTCCACGCCCGTTGCCTAAGCGCCCCGGCCCTTGCCTTCCAGATCCGGGTAATCTTGAATGTCTCGAACCAGAGCTAATAAAGGCAGTGCTTCTCATGAAAAGTTTACAGGAAGAAGAGAGGGTACTGGAAGGATTAAGGAGGATGATGGAAGAGGATACTAAAGAGGAGGACCACATAAAGGTTGTTAAGAGAGAAAACCTTTTCAATCAAAAAGAAGCAACATTAATGAAAGAAGAGGAGAAAAGGAAAGAAAGAGAGAAAAAGAAGAATGAGATACTTCTACAGTTAAGGAGGGGTAGAAAAAGGAGGAATTCTTCATTTCCACGACGCCCCCTTTCGGTATGTTAGCTTTGTCTTCTCTTTCCATTTATTTATTAATATCTAATGTATCTTTTAATGTTAGTTGATGAATCTATATATTTGTATATATTTGCATATTTACTTAAATCGTATAGTATTTTTTATATTATTTTGTTATTTTGTTTATCTTTGTGGACTGTATGGCTTATTCTTGTTTTATTATGTCGTTTATATTATTGCTATTGTGTTTTATTGATTACTATAGTTTTTTTTGTTTTTTTCATGCTGTGTGGATATTTTAAAGCACTTCGAGTTGCAAAGTTTGCAGGAAAAGTGCTTTTCAAAGAAATATTATTATTATTATTATTATTATTATTATTATTATTATTATTATTATAATGCCAATGCTATGACACTAAGGTACCCAGCAAACACAGCCAAGTTGTTGCCTGTGTGTTAACCTCCTGTGAGGTTGCAACGTTGTTAGAAGGTAGCCAATGAAATGCTACTTTAATACTACTGAGGGTCGCGACAACGTAACTGCGAAGACTTTAGCCTTTAGCCCATCTGGTAGGCTTCCAACATGTTGCCACACTACAGCCGACTATTCCGAGAATGTTGTCCACAACCTCACCACAGACTAACTTCAAGGTTCAACTGTGTTTGCTGGGTATAGCCAATATTTTCTCCATGTAGTTGAGTAATAGAATTCGTTTGGAATTGTGGATTTATTTTGTCAGATTTTTTTTTAAAGAAAAAAACGAAAAATGCTATGTGACTCATCTGGTGTTGGGTTTTTGTGCTACGTTGTAGGACTCTTGCCTTCATCCCCCCCAAGAGGCCCCAGTGGGACGTCACTCACCGCCTGGCCCTCTTCCCCTGATGAATGACATGCCATCTCCTCCCGGTGTAGTCTTCCCTCCTATACCGGTCCGACTGCGCCACCATGCTCTTTGTGGGATTACAACACCCATAGGTGGAAGTCACATGGGCTCCTCTCACATGGGCTCCCTAACCCTCATGTCTGGCTTCCCAGCCGGCCGGCCTTCCCCCCCTCCACGCCCGTTGCCTAAGCGCCCCGGCCCTTGCCTTCCAGATCCGGGTAATCTTGAATGTCTCGAACCAGAGCTAATAAAGGCAGTGCTTCTCATGAAAAGTTTACAGGAAGAAGAGAGGGTACTGGAAGGATTAAGGAGGATGATGGAAGAGGATACTAAAGAGGAGGACCACATAAAGGTTGTTAAGAGAGAAAACCTTTTCAATCAAAAAGAAGCAACATTAATGAAAGAAGAGGAGAAAAGGAAAAAAAGAGAGAAATCGAGGAATGAGATACTTCTACAGTGTAGGATGCTGGAAGAGGAGAAAACGAAAGAAAGAGAGAAAAAGAAGAATGAGATACTTCTACAGTGTAGGATGCTGGAAGAGGATACTAAAGAGGAGGACCACATAAAGGTTGTTAAGAGAGAAAACATTTTCAATCAAAAAGAAGCAACATTAATGAAAGAAGAGGAGAAAAGGAAAGAAAGAGATAAAAAGAAGAATGAGATACTTCTACAGTTAAGGAGGGGTAGAAAAAAGAGGAATTCTTCGTTTCCACGACGCCCCCTTTCGGTATGTTAGCTTTGTCTTCTCTTTCCATTTAATAATAATAATAATATCTTATATCTAATAATGGTATTCATGTTAATATTATTAATATCTAATGTATCTTTTAATGTTAGTTGATGAATCTATATATTTGTATATATTTGCATATTTACTTAAATCGTATAGTATATTTAAATTATTTAGTTATTTTGTTTATCTTTGTGGACTGTATGGCTTATTCTTGTTTTATTAAGTAGTTTATATTATTGCTATTGTGTTTTATTGATTACCATTGTTTTTTTTGTTTTTTTATGCTGTGTGGATATTTTAAAGCACTTCGAGCTGCAAAGTTTGCAGGAAAAGTGCTTTTCAAATAAATATTATTATTATTATTATTATTATTATTATTATTATTATTATTATTATTATGCCAATGCTATGACACTAAGGTACCAAGCAAACACAGCCAAGTTGTTGCCTGTGTGTTAACCTCCTGTGAGGTTGCAACGTTGTTAGAAGGTAGCCAATGAAATGCTACTTTAATACTACTAAGGGTCGCGACAACGTAACTGCGGAGCCTTTAGCCTTTAGCCCATCTGGTAGGTGCCTTCCAACATGTTGCCACACTACAGCCGACTATTCCGAGAATGTTGTCCACAACCTCACCACAGCCTAACTTCAAGGTTCAACTGTGTTTGCTGGGTATAGCCAATATTTTCTCCATGTAGTTGAGTAATAGAATTCGTTTGGAATTGTGGATTTATTTTGTCCGATTTTTTTTTTTAAAGAAAAAAACGAAAAATGCTATGTGACTCATCTGGTGTTGGGTTTGTGTGCTACGTTGTAGGACTCTTGCCTTCATCCCCCCCAAGAGGCCCCAGTGGGACGTCACTCACCGCCTGGCCCTCTTCCCCTGATGAATGACATGCCATCTCCTCCCGGTGTAGTCTTCCCTCCTATACAGGTCCGACTGCGCCACCATGCTCTTTGTGGCAATACAACACCCATAGGTGGAAGTCACATGGGCTTTAAAGAAAAAAACGAAAAATGCTATGTGACTCATCTGGTGTTGGGTTTGTGTGCTACGTTGTAAGGCTGTGTTTGGAATGGCATACTAGCATACTACTCATACTAGATTTTAGTATGCCAGAGCGTTCACACTGTACAGTATGCGAGATCTGACTAGCTAAAATGTTTATGAGTAGTATGTAAAAAAATCTGTAAATCTTTTTACAACTTGTTTAGCTATTAAGTTCGGACTATGTCGAAGTAGTATCTACGGGTATCTACGGTAACTAAGGTAACGTCAGATCAGATACATACATCACATTTTTGGAATATATATGGTTACTTTCTCACCTGAAAACATATTAAAACTTCATAAAATGACATGTTAACACTTGTAGAGACAAAATTACAGCTTTTAGCCAATATATTTTTAAATAGAGGATTTAAAATCCCCGCTCCTGGACCGGCGAAATGCATTCTGGGATGCAGTATGCATACTGCAGTGTAAACGGTTGGCTGGTATTGGCATACTTATTATGAATTTAGTAGGCAGTATACAGTATATACTCATTGAGTATGCTAGTATGCAGTATGCTAGTATGCCATTTCGAACACAGCCTAAGCCTTAGTGCTTTTTCTTTCCACAGAGAATTGACTCTTGCCTTCATCCCCCCCAAGAGGCCCCAGTGGGACGTCACTCACCGCCTGGCAAAGAAAAGAAAGAGATTGAAAAGGAGGAGAAACGTCGACAGAAGGAGGAGAAACTGAAATCAGAGGAGGCAAAAAAGCAAGCGAAAGTGAAGTTGGAGGAAGAAAAAAAGCAACAGAAAGAGAATAAGAAAAAGCAAGAGAAAGAGAAGAAAGAGAAAGAGAAGAGCCTTGAGCAAAAAAAGAAAGAGATTGAAAAGGAGGAGAAACGTCGACAGAAGGAGGAGAAACTGAAATCAGAGGAGGCAAAAAAGCAAGCGAAAGTGAAGTTGGAGGAAGAAAAAAAGCAACAGAAAGAGAATAAGAAAAAGCAAGAGAAAGAGAAGAAAGAGAAAGAGAAGAGCCTTGAGCAAGAAAAAAAAGAGATTGAAAAGGAGGAGAAACGTCGACAGAAGGAGGAGAAACTGAAATCAGAGGAGGCAAAAAAGCAAGCGAAAGTGAAGTTGGAGGAAGAAAAAAAGCAACAGAAAGAGAATAAGAAAAAGCAAGAGAAAGAGAAGAAAGAGAAAGAGAAGGAAGAGAAGATTAGACTAGAGGAGGAAAAAAAGAACGCAAAAGAGAGAATAAAGAAACTTGAAAATGAGAATAAGGAGAAGGAAAAGGAAAATAAAAGGTTTGCAGAAGAAGAGAAAAGGAGACTAAAGGAGGAAAAAAAGAACGCAAAAGAGAGAATAAAGAAACTTGAAAATGAGAATAAGGAGAAGGAAAAGGAAAATAAAAGGTTTGCAGAAGAAGAGAAAAGGAGACTAAAGGAGGAAAAAAAGAACGCAAAAGAGAGAATAAAGAAACTTGAAAATGAGAATAAGGAGAAGGAAAAGGAAAATAAAAGGTTTGCAGAAGAAGAGAAAAGGAGACTAAAGACTGAAAAGAAAATACAGAAGAAGGACAAGAAAAAGAAAGAGAAGGAACAAAAGAGAAGGGGGGAGAGGGTGGTGGGCTGATAGGCACCCCTCTCAGGGTGGTGGTGTGGTGGGGAGGGTGGTGGGCTGATAGGCACCCCTCTCAGGGTGCTGGGGTAGTGGAGGGCAGAGGGGAGGGTGGTGGAGGGAGAGGGGAGGGTGGTGGGGGGGAGAAAGGGGGGTGGTGGGGGGAGAGGGGAGGGTGATGGGGGAGAGGGGAGGGTGGTGGAGGGAGAGGGGAGAGTGGTGGGGGGAGAGGGGAGGGTGGGGGGATGGCTCCATCTCTTCCTAGCATCGCCATAATGATGTTCTCATGTGGTGTGTGGTGTGTGGTGTGTGGTGTGTGAGTGTGAGTGTGTGAGTGTGTGTGTGTGTGTGTGTGTGTGTGTATTAGTGGTAGAAATGGAGGCGTTTCGCCTGGACAGGCACACAAAATCAAAGTGCATTATCGGTTCAGGAGAAGATATAGATTTTTTACCTGGGTTGTTTCCTGTGTTCCCCAGACCTTTTAAAGACTGGTAGTAATGATGTGTGAATGGCACTAGAGTACCAGAGTACTAGACTATCAACGGAAGATAAAACAGTATCAGGAGAGGAGAGAGGAGAAGAAGCAAGAGAAAGAGAAATGGGAGGAACAGAAAAAAATTGCTAAAATTGAACTTGCGATGCAAAAAATAAAGGAGGCAGATATGAAAATAAAAGACTGGGAGGAGCAACAGAGAAAGAGAGAAAATGAGAAGGAGAAGGACGAAAAGAAACGTGCATTAGAGGAAAAGGAGGCAGAAGAGAGAAATGAGAAGCAGGACAGACCAAAAACAACGTCAAAGGAGCTACTCAGAGAGAAGATGGCAGAGACCTATGAAAGGGCAAGACTCAAAGCCAAAGAGGAGAGTGAAGATGTGAAACAACACTGATAGTCCGGGAGCCAAAGCTTTTTTTTTCTTCTTTTTTTTTGGATGAACCTTGTTTTGTCAGGTAAAGTTTTTTTTCTCTGCTGTTTCTTGTTGCTTGGGGGTACCTCTTCAAAATACAGGAAGGTGCCCTGTGATAGCCCTTGTGCATTTCAGATATTAACCCCTTCATGCCCGAAATGCCAAATATTCATGCAAAATACTCAAATCAAATGCATCAAATTTATGTTCACTCATGTTTACTCATACTCATGTATGTACAATGTATTTTTTGTGTTACTATTCATTAATTTGAAAGATTTTTTTTAAGTAAGTAAGTAAGTAAAGCTTTATTTATATAGCACCTTTCATACAAGAAATGCAGCTCAAAGTGCTTTACAACAGGAATAAGAACATAAAGTAAGGCAGTGGCTTGGTCGAGGACTTGCTGGAACGGTGCATCCACATTACCAATGGCTGATAGTTCGTACTCAGCTTTCAGGACTTTGATGACAGAGCCTTTTCCCAACCCATAGTAAGACGCTACGGTGTTGCATCCCGATATGGTATTACATTCATACATGGACTGATGAAAGGTTCTTGACAATTTCTTGTGAATGCTTGGCCAGTGTCGACTTGATTTAGTATAATAGTGGTCCACTGTTGCCCTTTCCTTGCGGGGGGATTCCATGATGAGTGGTACATCCAGCCCTGCCTGAAGGTGATGGTGAAGGAGGAGGACAAACACGTCTGTGTGATCAGAAACCACAGAGATTTGATGGGCTTCTCCAGCACACATCAGGACTTGTTGGACAATGATGGTGTCAACTTCTTCCTGCTGATCTTCTTGATCATAGTGGTTCCTTCTTTCTTCCATCTTGATCTCGATGGGGCATGGGTCCTCCCCTGTCACCACCAACTTGTGTTTGTTGGTGCTCCGTAGATGGAAAAGCCTGTCTTGGGTCAGTTCCTCATATAATAATAATAATAATAATAATAATAATAATAATAATAATAATAATAATAATAATAATAATAATACACTACCGTTCAAAAGTTTGGGGTCACCCAGACAATTTCGTGTTTTCCATGAAAACCTGCACTTTTATTTATCAAATGAGTTGCAAAATGAATAGAAAATATAGTCTAGACATTGACATGGATAGAAATAATGATTTTTATTTGAAATAATAATTTTGTCCTTCAAACTTTGCTTTCGTCAAATTGCTTTGCAGCAATTACAGCATTGCAGACCTTTGGCATTCTAGCGGTTAATTTGTTGAGGTAATCTGAAGAAATTTCACCCCACGCTTCCTGAAGCACCTCCCTTGATGGGCACTTCTTGCGTACCATACGGTCAAGCAGCTCCCACAACAGCTCAATGGGGTTGAGATCTGGTGACTCCGCTGGCCACTCCATTACAGACAGAATACCAGCTGCCTGCTTCTTCATTAAATAGTTCTTGCATAATTTGGAGGTGTGCTTTGGGTCATTGTCCTGTTGTAGGAGGAAATTGGCTCCAATCAAGTGCTGTCCACAGGGTATGGCATGGCGTTGCAAAATTTAGTGATAGCCTTCCTTATTCAAAATCCCTTTTAGCATGTACAAAAGCAGCCCCAGACCATCACATTACCTCCACCATGCTTGACAGATGGCGTCAGGCACTCTTCCAGCATCTTTTCACTTGTTCTGCGTCTCACAAATGTTCTTCTGTGTGATCAAAACACCTCAAACTTCGATTTGTCTGTCCATAACACTTTTTTCCAATCTTCCTCTGTCCAATGTCTGTGTTATTTTGCCCATATTAATCTTTTCCTTTTATTGGCCAGTCTCAGATATGGCTTTTTCTTTGCCACTCTGCCTAGAAGGCCAGCATCCCGGAGTCGCCTCTTCACTGTAGACGTTGACACTGGCGTTTTGCGGGTACCATTTAATGAAGCTGCCAGTTCAGGACCTGTGAGGCGTCTATTTCTCAAACTAGAGACTCTAATGTACTTGTTTTCTTGCTCAGTTGTGCACCGGGGCCTCCCACTTCTCTTTCTACTCTGGTTAGAGCCTGTTTGTGCTGTTCTCTGAAGGGACTAGTACACACCGTTGTAGGACATGTTCAGTTTCTTGGCAATTTCTCACATGGAATAGCCTTCATTTCTAAGAACAAGAATAGACTGTCGAGTTTCATATGAAAGTTATCTTTTTCTGGCCATTTTGAGAGTATAATCGAACCCACAAATGTGATGCTCCAGAATTTCAGGGGTCGGGAACCTTTTTGACTGGGAGAGCCATAAAAGCCAAATATTTCTAAATGTATTTCATTGAGAGCCATATAGTATTTTTAACATATAATAAATTAAATATGTCTTACTTTTAATGCGATTTCTGGTGCTGCATGGTTTTGCTGATGTCCTTGTAGTCTGGTTCATACGTGGTGAGGTTGAGCTTCATGCAGGCGTTGAGGCTTCCATCAGTTAAACGTGAGCGTAGGTTGGTCTTAATGTTCCTCATATGCGAGAATTACTGCTCACATACATACAGTATGTAGAGCCAAACATGGTCAATACGGCAATACTAACACGCTGCATTGTGTGGTATGTCACAGGAAGCTCGTTCCAAGTTTTCAGAATCAGCTGGTCTTTTTTCAGTTTTTTCATTTCTGTCCACTTGTGTTCCCTCGCCAGCTCTGCTCGCTGTCGCGCAAGACTTTCCAACTCTCCATTAAGTGTCTTGAACTTACTCATCCACATGTCTGATGCCTTCAGGTCAGCAACTTCCAGCTCAAAGTCTCCCATAGAGACCCCAGGGATGCATGTCAGGTCGATTTTGTCCACTGCACACTCATGTGGATGAGTGATGAACTTGAAAAGACCAGTGCGCGCACGAAATTCTCCAAAACGTGCTTTGAATGACTGCAGGAGATTGGACGTAAAGCCAGCTAGCTGCTGGAGATCCAGATGTTGAGTGAAGTCACTTGCTAAGCATGCATCTCTAAATTGTTGCAGTGTTACAAAGTGCAGAAGACGACCTGTTTCAATGTCCCTGAGAAAGACTTCCAGCTTGCTTTCAAATGCAAACACTGCTTGTTGAAGGGATGAGATTGTATTTCCAATACCTTGCATTTTCACATTGAGCTGGTTCAGATGGCCTGTTATGTCCACGAGATAGTGAAACTGCAGGAGCCAGTCAGTGTTGTCTAGCTCAGGATGCTTGACGCCTTTCATTTGAAGAAAAGTCCGGATTTCACTCAGGCAAGCTGCAAAACGGCTGAGCACCTTTCCCCTTGACAACCAACGCACGTTGCTGTGTAAAAGCAGACTGGGATAATGATTCCCAACTTCTTCTAACAGAGCTTTAAACTGGCGATCATTTAAAGCTCGGGCAACAACAGTTTTTTTTCTTTAGCAAACTCCATGAAAGACGTGAATAAATCCTCTCCTCTGGTTGTCCCTTTCATTGGCAAAACAGCCAAGCTTTCCTCACGCAGTGTGTCACCTGCAGCATACCTGGCAAATATACTGAACTGAGATAGATGGCTAACATCTGTTGACTCATCTAACGCGAGAGAAAAGTATGTCCCGGCGTTTATGTCCTTAATTTGTGTTTCCTCAACTTGATTTGCCATCATGATGCTACGATCGTGAACAGTTCTTGCTGCATGTGTTTTATTCGTTTGATTATCTTGTCTTTATTTGGGAAGTCATCAAACAGTTCATTGGCCACATCAAGCATGAATGTTTTGGCATACTCGCCATCTGTGAATGGCTTTCCATTCCTGACTATTGCCAAAGCACCCGCAAAGCTAGCGGAATTCCCGTCACCTTGCTTGGTCCACCCACGCAGTTGCTGTTGACTCGTCTGCACTTTCCGCTGTAGCTCCTCGCATGCCTTTTTCCTGCTGTCCCCCGCTGGATATTTCGATGCAAATGAAGCATGATGCGTATCGAAGTGCCGCTTTATATTTGACCGTTTCATCGATGCAATTTTATCATTGCATATTAGACATACCGCAGATCCTGCGATCTCCACAAATGCAAATTCCTCTGTCCACGCAGCCTGGAATGCACGGTAATCATCGTCTTTTTTTCTTTTTGCCATCTTTCTCGTTACAAGGGTTGAAGCGTATAAGCTAGTTCACTATCTGATCAAATTGTTTTTTATTTATTCACCTTTACAACGACCTCTGACACTCTCGCGAGACATTGGTTCCCGACCCGACCCACGGGTCACGGGTCATGGGTCCCGTGAAGAGTCCCGTGAAATTTAACTTCAAAACTAATTTCTGTTTACTTTAAAATGACACAGTATTATTACGCAATATCACAAGTATTTTAAAATCAGTTCCAAACAGATTTTTGTTTTCCAACTTTTTATTATTTATTTTTTTAACTTTTCAACCCAATTGTCTGGGAGCCATATGCCGTCACCGGAAGAGCCATAGGTTCACGACCGCTGCTCCAGATACTCAACTAGCTCAAAGGAAGGCCATTTGTATAGCTTTAACCAGCAAAACTGTTTTCAGCTGTGCTAACGTAACTGCACAAGGGTTTTCAAGGTTTTTCTAATCATCCATTAGCTTTTAACGCGATTAGCAAACACAATGCTGGAGTGACGATTGCTGGAAATGGGCCTCTACACACCTATGTAGATATTCCATTAAAAACCAGATGTTTGCAGCTAGAATAGTCATTTTCCACATTAACAATGTATAGAGTGTATTTCTGATTAATTTAATGTTATCTTCATTGAAAAAAACTGTGACCCCAAACTTTTGAACGGTAGTGTACATTAGACTTATATAGAGCTTTTCTAGACACTCAAAGACGCTTTACAAACTGAAAAGATTGAGTAGTAATAATAAAAAGAAACAAAAGGTAAATAGAAGTATAGGGGCCTAATTGAGGTAGTGCGTTCTAGAGGGACGGGGCTGTGGCTGAAAAGGCCCTATCACCCCAGGTCTGGAGCTTGGTCCTGGTGGTCTTGAGGGTGGTTTGGTCATCAGACCTGAGGCAACGGGAGGGGGTGTGGAGGGGCACGAGGTCGGCAAGGTAGGAAGCGGCCAGATTGTTGATGGCTTTGTAAGTGGTGAGTAGGATTTTGAATTGGATCCTGTATTTTACCGGGAGCCAGTGTAGGTTTTGGAGGACAGGGGTGATGTGGTCACAGCAGCAAGTGGAGGTGAGCAGACGGGCAGCAGAGTTCTGGACGTATTGGAATTTGTTTAGGATGTTATTGTTGTTAAACCGTAGGGGATGCTGTTGCAGTAGTCGAGTCGGGAAGTCATGAAGGTCGTGGATGAGAGTTGCAGCAGCGGAAAAGGACAGGGAGGGTCGGGTGCAGGCAATGTGGGAAAAAAGCTGATTTAGTGACCTGGTTGGCATGGGGAAGGAACGAGAGGGTGGGGTCAAAGATGATGCTTGGGGTCAAAGATGAGGTTGCGGACGTGGTTGGGGGGGGTTACGGTGAAGCCATCGATGTTGAGTGAGAATGTCTGGGTGGAACGGGTGAGGGACTTTGGGCCGATGATGAGGATTTCCGATTTATTGCAGTTGAGTTTCAGAAAATGTTATTGTATCCATGATTTTATGTCGTTGAGGCAGGTAGTGAGAATGGAGTGGGTGTTAGGGGAGATGGTTTTGGAGGAGAGGTAGAGTTGGGTATCATCAGCATAGCAGTGGAAGCGGAGGCTATGGCGGCGGAGGACCTGTCCAAGGGGAAGGATGTACAGGATGAAGAGGAGGGGGCCTAGCACTGAACCCTGGGGGACACCGTGGGTGACTGGAGCAGTGGAGGATTTACTGTTATTTATTGAGATGTATTGATATCTGTCTGAGAGATAGGACTTGAATCAGGAGAGGGCGGTGCCGGTTATGCCAATGTGTTGGAGACGGGCGAGGAGGATGGAATGGTTGATGGTGTCAAAGGTGGCGCTGAGGTCGAGGAGGATGAGGATGGTGAGGTGGCAGAAAGGAGTATGTCATTGGTGATTTTTAGTAGTGCTGTTTCAGTGCTGTGTTTGGAATGGAAGCCAGATTTGAATGGTTCATACAGGTTATTGCAGTCGAGGTGGGATTTGAGTTGGGCAGCAACAACTTTCTCAAGGATTTTGGACAGGAAGGTGAGATTGGAAATGGGTCGGTAGTTGTTGGGGGTGTCAGGGGCGAGACCGGGTTTTTTAAGTATGGGTGTAATAGCAGCGAACTTGAGGGCAGGGGGGACAATGCTGGTGGACAGGGAGAAGTTAATTATGTTTGTGATGAGTGGGGTGAGTGTGGGGAGACAGGCCTTGACTAGGGAGGAGGGAATGCGGTCCAAGGCGCAGATTGAGGACTTCATGCTGGTGACTGTGTATATAATAATAATAGGTTCAGCTGTTTCTTGTTGTAAATGGATGACGAGACAACCTTCTGGGCCGGTAGCTTTGTTGATAAGAGGAGATGATTACGCTTTATGGAACGAGAAGCTTCGAGTTCCATAACGCTTTTATACAACGGTTACCACGTTTATCTATCAATATTTCACAAAAGAAAGACAAGACAAACTTTTAATTAATGTATTTGAATGGAACTATGTTTTAAGTGTATTAATCCTCTGAACAGTTGTTTATTGGTTGCTAAGCAACAGTAAGAATGTTACTTCGATAACGGTAATATATACAAACGCGGAGTAATATGAAAACATGTGTCAACATTCCATTTAGCCGTGCGTATATCATGGATATCAGCACGGCTAGAACGCAAACTGACCAATAGAGACAATGGACCGGATCTATCCGTTGTATAATGGGGAGTGTGTCTATGTTCCCACAGCCCGATGGTCCCACAGCCCAATGGTCCCACGGCCAATGTTCCCACATTTCTAAGTAATCTAACTAACCCTAGCCCTAGCCCTAGCCCTAATCCTAACCCTAACACTGACCCTAACACTGACCCTAACCCTATCCCTAGCCCACCTATGAAATATTAGAAATGTGGGACCATTGGGCTGTGGGACCATTGGGTTATGGGAACATAGGGATGACCCTGTATAATGTTTCTTGTTGACCCCTGTCTCTCTGACATCTCTGGTGACGGACTTGGGCCCGATGCCGATTCCCTTTCCTACCCCTACAGCTCGTTTTGGAGTGCCACTCGCTTTAGAGCCTCTGAACAGAGCCACAAGGCATAGTGGTTGAAATCTTTCCCTAAGAAAAGACAAGACTGACTTCATACCTGTCAGACAGTGACGTCTACCTCATCTTCGACAGGTACTATGGCCGTTGGGCCCAGGGGCTGAGGCTGTTCTTGCCCGTTTTACTGTGCTCTCAACTTCGCTCCATGTAGGGGGCCTTGTTTCCATCTGGTGCTCAGGTGGTTGGATTGGTGGCATGTCATCCGGAATGCTGGCTGGCACATGCCTCTGGTTGTCAGAGTAGGTCTTCCTCAGGTGCTCCTCTAGTTCCCTTATGGGTACTTTGAGGGTCCCTGTTTTCTCCTTGACAAAGAGGTCTTTGACGAACTTGTAGGGATCTCTGTAGAAGGCAGTCCTCGTTCGCTCTTTCTTCTTGTGTTGCTTTCTCAAGCATTCTGCTCTTCGCAGTGTTGCAAGACGCCGCTTGATGTCGGCCTGTAGTGCCTCAAGTCCTTTCCTTTCCACTTCTGTGGCCTTCTTCCACTGTTTTCTCAGGCACCTTCTTTCTTTCACAAGTCTTTCAATCTCTTGTTGTCTCCTGGACTTGAGATGGGCTGATGGTTCCTTCTGTGTCCCATGGTTCTTACTTTTCACCCCAAACCTCTCTGCTCCATAGCTGTAAATTATCTCTCCAATCTTGTCCAGTTTTCTTTCCACGCCTCCTTTCAGACCTTCTAGAAGATGGACAAGGTCTGTGTCTGTGTTTTCCCACTCCTTTTTCTGGCAGGCTTTAGGCCACAAGATTTGAGGCTTTCGTCCATTCATCTTCCTCTCCACTGCTGTCTGTGGCTAGATTGGCTCTGGACTCATGTCCGTTGATGGATCTGTGCTTGGTTGAGCTTCGTCTGGGGTTCTGATACCCTGTGGACTGTGGTGAATATCCTGCCACTGGGCTTCACTCGACTGATTTGCCCTACCTCTGAGGAAGTAGTGGTCAATGCGAGGCACCTCGCTAAGCTCTCTTAGGCACTTTTTCCTGCCCTGGTGGATCTTGAGACCCTTCTCTGATGTTATCTTTTTCCAGCCACAGATGCAGCTTTGTAGCTTGTGTCCTGCCAGTGTTGTTACTCCGTCAACTACCGTGCTGATCATTTGATTCGTTGTCATTTCCGTTCCAGGGTCTGTTACCGTGTGATCCGCCGATGAGTCATCTTCCGCCCCCGCTCTCGCAGACTCTAGGGGTGTTTTTCCTTTTGAATTTTTCGTAGCCATAGTTGGGTGGAACCAAGTCACTGTGTAGTGAAAGGCTCCTGCCAACACGGGTAGCTAACCCATGCCAGCCCCGTTGGGGTCTGTTCCCTCCTGTCAGCTGTCTCTTTTCCCAGGTTGTCAGCTGCCCTTTCGCAGCGGTCACTGGTTTTGACACCAGACATCAGGATTCTTAATAGGACTGGCTGTTAAAATCCCTAAATATTCAGCACAACAATTGAGTGGAGTTGGAGATGTCCTCTTGGGTGAAGTGGAATTTTGCAATGATCACGTGGTGCCACCAGTACGACACATCTTCAGTTGTGGTCCCCGACCTCATTGGGTGTTTCGGCCAGTTATCACAAGACACCCTCTGCCGAGGTTGGCCCACCACAGGCTGATCAGGCCTGGGTGTGTGTCGCACGGTGGCACCACGTGGTCATTTGGGAGCCCATGTTGGGTCCCTACGTTTCAGCCACAGCCAGTGACTGCTCCGTTCTGCTGCAGTGGACAGTTCTCTGATTGCCTTCCGTTGGGCCTGTCCTCTGATCCCTACTGCCCTCAGGAGCCTTGTGGTGGAGCTGGCTACAAAGCCTCTGCAGCCCACCTCCACTGGCCACACCTTCACGTTCCAGCCCCGCCCCTCTGCTTCGACTGCTAAGTTGGCATACCGCAGCCTCTTCCGTTCGAATGCCTCATCGATGGCCTCCTCCCATGGGACCGTCAGTTCTACGATGAAGACACGCCGGCAGGACTTGGACCAGAGGACTAGGTCTGGGCGCAGGTTGGTCACTGCAATTTCGGGTGGGAAGGTGAGCCTCTGGCTGAGGTCTACCCGCATTTCCCAATCCCGGGCTGCGTTCAGTGGGCCTGAGTCTGGAGGTGATGGCTTGGTCCGCTGTTTCTCCCCTTCCCGGATGAAGGTTGTTTTCTGTGGAAAGGTAGTCTGGGCATTTAGAGGCATGGCGTTGGTGGTTACCCTCTTGTGCTCAAGTTCGGCAGCCAAGCACTTTAGCACTTGGTTGTGGCGCCAGGTGTATCTTCCTTGAGTTAGACTGGTCTTGCAACCCACCAAGATGTGTTTGAGGGTTGCTGGGGCTGCACACTGGAGACAGGCTGGGTCCTCTCCATACCAGAGATGTAGGTTGGTAGGAGAGGGCAGGACATCATATGTGGCTCTGATGATGAAACTTAGCCATTAGACTCCATGCTCCACAGCTCGTTCCACATGATTTTCCTCCTCTCCACGCTCTCCCACTTCATCCAGCGGCCTTGCTGGGCTTGGGAGACTGCCTTGGCGCACCTGGCTGCTTCCTCCTGGTGGCGCACCTCCTCAACCACCATCTTCCGCCGTTCTGTTGGAGTAGCCTTTTGCCATGTGGGTGTTGTTGTTTCTAAGCCAAGGCCCCCTCTGCCATGTTGGACATGCCCCACTATATCCCGGTGTCTGAGGGCGGTCTTTGCCACCGCAACTGCTGCAGATGGCTTCCATTTCCTCCCCGTTGCTAGGATTGGAGCTGCACCTCTGACGAATGGATCCCGGGATTCTGTGAGAGACATTTCCAGCCTTGATTTGGCACATTTGTACTCCTCCACCAGGCTTGAGATTGGTAGGGAGAGGGCTCCGTTGCCATACAGGCCTATGCTGCTAAGGCCTCTCGGCAGTCCAAGCCACTTCCTCACTTGTGCATTCACCAGTCTCTCCAGCCGGTTGGCATGGGATAGTGTGACCTCGTAGATGGAAATTGGCCACATGAGACGGGGCAGCAGTCCAAACTGAAAGCACCACAGCTTCAGCTTCCCAGGGAGAGCAGTGTTGTTGATCTGCTTGAGGCCACTGATTATATCCTGCTTGAGTTGTTCCACCTGCTTCGAGTCTTTGAGTTCTGCGCTATACCAGCGGCCAAGGCTTTTGATAGGCTTCTCCAGAACTGTTGGTATTGGCTCGTTGTTGACGTGGAACCTCTCATTGGCAAGCTTGCCTTTGACAATGGAGATACTGCGGGACTTACTGGGTTTAATCTCCATTCGTGCCCATTTGATGTTTCCCTGGAGTTTATCCAGCAGGCGTTTGGTGCATGCGTTTGTTGTTGTTATTGTCGTGATTACAGTATCAAGTCTGTCACCAGAGATGTCAGAGAGACAGGGGTCAACAAGAAACATAATCTCCTCCTATCAACAAAGCTACCGGCCCAGAAGGTTGTCATCCATTTACAACAAGAAACAGATGAACCTGTTATTATATGAGAAACTGACCCAAGACAGGCTTTTCCATCCACGGAGCACCAACAAACACAAGTTGGTGGTGACAGGGGAGGACCCATGCCCCATCGAGATCAAGATGGAAGAAAGAAGGAACCACTATGATCAAGAAGATCAGCAGGAAGAAGCTGACACCATCGTTGTCCAACAAGTCCTGATGTGTGCTGGAGAAGCCCATCAGATCTCTGTGGTTTCTGACGACACAGACGTGTTTGTCCTCCTCCTTCACCATCACCTTCAGGCAGGACTGGATGTACCACTCATCATGGAATCCCCCCGCAAGGAAAGGGCAATAGTGGACATCAAGTCGACACTGGCCAAGCATTCAGAACCTTTCATCAGCCCATGCCATATCGGGATGCAATCGGGGTTTGGAAAAGGCTCTGTCATCAAAGTCCTGAAAGCTGAGTACGAACTATCAGCCATTGGTAATGTGGATGCACCGTTCCAGCAAGTCCTCGACCAAGCCACTGCCTTACTTTATGTTCTTATTCCTGTTGTAAAGCACTTTGAGCTGCATTTCTTGTATGAAAGGTGCTGTATAATTTACTTACTTACTTACTTAAAAAAAGTAATGAATAGTAACACAAAAAATACATTGTACACAACCTCCTTTATGAGTAAACATGAGTGAACATAAATTTGATGCATTTGATTTGAGTATTTTGCATGAAATCTCATAAATAAATAAAAATCTGGGATTTTGGCATTTCGGGCATGAAGGGGTTAATATCTGGTACCCCCAAGCAACAAGGGTTAGGGTTAGGGTTAGGGTTAGCAGAGAAAAAAACTTTACTAGAAATCCCTCCATTCACCATATCACTCCAGTTCTCCAACAACTTCATTGGCTCCCCATCAAATTCCGTATTCATTTTAAGATTCTCCTTCTCACCTTTAAGGCTCTCCGTAACCTAGCACCCTCATACCTCTCTGAACTCCTTCTTACTCACACTCCCTCCCATAGTCTCAGATCTCCTCTGCCCCACCTAACATACGTAATATTGACAATCTCACCACTTTCACAATCCAGTCTTAAAACACACCTTTTCACAATGGCTCACTTGGTTTGATCTCCTGCATTTTGTTTGTTGTTATCAGATTTTTCTGTTTTTGTCTCATTTTGCTTTGTTGATTTTAATGTTTTGATAGCCTTGAAAGGCGGCGCATGAATAAAATGTATTATTATTATTTTTATTATTTTTTTTATTTTTTTTATTTACCCGACAAAACAAGGTTCAACCCCATGGCTCCCGGACTATGAAGAAGAGGCTGCCCTTTAGGTCAGGGTGGCCTTGGACCAAAATACATAACAGATCTCCAAATAAATAAATAAACTTGCCTTGCCTTGAAATAGTTTGTTGTATGGATATATTGATAATAATACAAAATATATATATAATAAAAAATGATGAGAAATATGTGCCCCCTCACAAATTCAACATCATTTGAAAATATATTTGAAGTTCTATGCAGAAACGGGAGGGGGGGATATTTATTCTGCATCCATGCTCAACACGTTTCTGGAGTAACAGGTTACATTACTGGGCTGACGGGCACGTTCACATTTGCACACGCTGTATCTCGGTGTAACACCTACATAAGGTGATACACCTTCAACCAAACCCTTCCCCTGAACCTTAAACCTAACTGCAACCACATTTGAATCAATTTGTGGGAGAGACTGCAGAACCTAGGACACATTACAGCAAACAAGGAAACACAACACAAGTGGCCTTTACTCCACAACTGCTGACTCAGTGGCTCATATTCTGCAAAATGTAATTGCGAGAGGATATCACTGAAGGCATATGTGTAAAAAATTCACAGCCCGCCAGGCCGCCACTGGTGTAAAGACATTTAGGCTCGCTGACCTGTCATAAAACTGAGATGAAAAAGCACTAGGGCAGGCAGCTATCACATCTGCCTCACTGAGGGAGGAGGGTCTTAAGCCGCTGTAATTGACGCTCACTCTCCCCCCAATAACCACATGACTTCGAAAAACAGGAGCGTTGTAAAGCAACGACTATGAATCCAGCTGATGGCTGTGAATCCTCTGGACTAACTCCGTTTGGGTTTTATCCGGTACCGGTACCTAACCGATACTTTAAAAACGGTACCGGTACCAAAACGGTACTTAATTCGGTACTTTTGATTTTTTTAAATGACATTATATATATATATATATATATATATATATATATATATATATATATATAATAATAACACGGTCGACAACATTAAACAGCTTTTCACTTTTTTATTGCTGAGGCACAATATATATTAGTTAAATATACACTCAAATTAAAATAAATGAAAATAAAACTCCTGAGCCTTGGGGACTCCATTAAGCTGGGGGTGCCTATCGTTGGTACTGATGTCGAATACGAGTACACACTTGTTCGGCAGCCCCTCAAGGACATCAGAATATTCTTAGAAAAGGGATCTAGTGAAGAGGCCTGCATAGCCCCCAGAACCAAGAGGAAATATAACTCTGATAAACTGGAGCCCTCCACCTCGTCAAAATCCGAACTCTGTTGCCGCTCAGCTACTACTCCCCTCCCCCTCTCTGGTCCATGTTGACATGACGATTGTTCAGACACAGTAGTAGGATAGGGATATATCTACATGATATATACATGATCTGACACAGTACCCGAATATCAAGAGATCCCCGATCATGTTGTCCTCCTCGCAGAGACGCAGCCACACATCCGCACAACGTCATCAACAGACGCGTCGAATCCTGGAGTGCACTGTCCAATCAAAGGCTTGCGTTCGTAAACTCGCTCTGAGAGCGCCGCAGCGCACACTGGGCCCGACGTCATAAGGGGAGCAAGTCATTTGATTGGACAGAAGGCATTCCACGAGTGGTGATCAGAATTCCAGAACAAGTTTACGGAACACACCCATAAGTCGAGCGTCGCGTTACGCCAACCCGCTAGCGGAAGTTGCTATTAGCAACCTTCTCGTTATCCTTCCGTACTCGCTGCTTTCACTGAGTGGAAATTTAACAGGCGATGTGACGTCGCGAGATAGAAAAGTACCGAAATGAGGCACCGAAATCTCCTTTGCGATTCGGTACGGGTACATACCGAATGTAAAGTAACCGGTACCTACCGGTACCGATTTTCGGTACCCAACCCTAGTTACTGCACACTTGCATCGGAATTACATTGGGAATTGTCTTTTTGGGCAGAACTACTACAAGTGAGAACCAGAACAGTACAACAAGTGGCCACTAGGGTTTGCGGCGTTTCCAGGGTTACCAGGGCCCAGCATTCCCAGTTACCAGGGTTACCAGGGCCCAGCATTAATGTAATCTAGATCAGAATGATCTAAAGCTATACGTTTATTGCAGGGTCTATCATCTTTGTTCCTGCTCTGTAGATTCTATAATTCTGATTCTGTACGACTGTACGTCAATTTCATGAAAACAAATGTTGTTTGAAGAACTCCTTAGAAACCACACAGGGCCTAGTTTTCAGAGCTTAATTAATTGCAGCACTAAAATCATCTTGGGGCTCTTTCTGCGTCAGACATTATAAATTCCACGGTCGGCTTTGGACGAAAGACGATGGCAGGGCAGTGGAGGTTTCAGAGGCCCTCTATTGTGAACAAAGAATGACTTCCAATGGCCCCTGGTCCTAGCATTTGTTTTTCATATGGAGACTGATGGATAGATGATTCATTTGCTTTGGTTAAAGTGTAAACAACACTGTGACAGATTCCAAAAACTTTTATTAGAACATTACAGCAGATACAAAGGTCTATTGCAATCATACACTCTTCCAGAACGGTATGTGTGCTTCAACAACAAACAATAATGCACTTCCCCAAAAGGAAAAAAAGAGAGAAATAAATTAATAGAAAAAAAAGAAAGAACTACAAAAAACAAATACACAGCAGTTTCCATGTTTCTGTTGAGTGAAACTTCACAATGAAACAAGGCCTCGGTAGACTGGGAGGGGAGAAGTACACGTCATCGCTCTGCCCTCCTCCCTGGAGTACGCACTTGTTCTTCAGGAGTATGCACTTGTTCTCCAGGAGTACGCACTTGTTCTCCAGGAGTACGCACTTGTTCCCCTGGAGTATGCACTTGCTTGGCTCCATTCCTGGATCTCAAACAGCAGGACTCGTGGGAGGAGACTCTATGGAGCCCAACAACGCAATACTACTGTATGTGGTGTTTTGACAGTTAAATTACACTATACTGTAAGTAGCAACAATAATGAGCAGATATTGTTCTCCATAGCGCTATTCGAACCAGCTATCTGCGGTTTGCAATGCAAGTCGTTACACCTGTAATCACCTGCCAGTAGCCTAAAGCTATGTGTCAACCAGCACATGCAAGTTGGAATGTGTGCGATTGTCCAGGCACACAATTTCAGTAGTTTCAGCGACTGGAACACAACGAAAAATGCCCTCAAGGCTAATTAATTTAATCCTAATTTAAGTGATACGCTCAACTCTACAGAACTTTGAAGTATATGCATTAAATCATTTAATTTAAATGGGTCATTATGATGCTTGTTAATGGGTTTAAAGAGGTCAAATTTAATACATATATTTCCCTCAAATAATATATTCAGTTATAAGTGTATACATGTATTTTGTTTTGCATAGAAAGCAGTCATAGAGTCCGGACATAGAGTCAACAATTCTAGATTTTGGTTAATTTACTTAGCTCAAAGTTATTATTAACATAGGTGACTGCTTAGGACGCCTGTAAGCATTCTCTAGATAATGAGAGAGACTATATTCAATGGTGTTGTTGTGTATGTTAAATAAAATGCCAGAAGTGTGCCAAAATGACTAATTAAATTGAACATTCCTCTATATTGTCAAAATTAGTCACCTGCCATACATACAGTATACAGAACAAGTCATACAAATGTATGTCACCCATTCCTATCATGTTTGTAATGTATTAGTTACGTCTTGAACACGTCTTGTGTAGTTTAACTGTCAAAACACCACATACAATAGTATTGCCTCAGTGGTAAAACCCCAAAAATGTACCTCTTAATATTTAATATTTCACCCCTTTGTTAACATGAATAACTACTATAAAGCATTTGTTAGTGCCTTAACGAAGCATGAACAAGGCATTATTAATGCATAAGTTACTATGGCATTAATCCATGTGTATCATATTGTAAAGTATTACCATGTAAAATGTTACCAATACAACATTCATGTTTTCTATGTAACAATAACCCCTTGAACAGAGAATAAAATATGCTGTCCTACACTCTTCTAGTGATGTAGACTCAAGAGACAGAACATGTTAGTTTGAGATGTTTTATTTGTCATAGGGTTTTCATCTCCAGTACAAAAGGTGGAAGTTGGACTGCTCAGGATGTTGATAAGTTGTCAGAGTGTGCTGAAGGTACAAAGCATCAGACTTAGTAGCTGGCCATGGTGCTGGTGAGCCAGTCGTTGAAGATGCAGACCTAGAAGTGGGAAAAGGGAGACATTAGTGGTCAAACCAAGTAGGAAATAATGTGATAGCGACTTTATTCCAAAAAATCCCAAGATGAAATCTCTTTCCAGTCTCACCTTGGCGTAGACACCGGGGTTACCAGCCTCGGCACAGCCGTAGCCCCAGGACACAACACCCTGCAGCTCACCGTTGCACACCACGGGGCCACCGGAGTCACCCTGAGAGAGAGAGAGATGATGTAGTAAGAGTGAAGTATTTAGTTCAGATAAAGATGAAGTAGTTATTCAATATCAACATCTAAACAATTGACAACTGAAGTGCATGTAGTGAAGGATCATAGACTTCATATAAAGTCTTCTCTGTTGTCAAGTGCGTACCTGGCAAGAGTCCTTGCCTCCCTCCAGGTATCCAGCGCAGAACATGGCGTCGGTGATCATGCCGGGGTAGGCAATGTCACAGGCGTTGAAGGACAGGGTGGGGATTTCCAGGCACATCAGCTGGTCACCGCTGACTATTAACAGAGAGAAAGGATGGATTGAGAGAGGGGGAAGAAGGAAGACAGAGAGAAACGGTTAGATATATTGACATTGTGTTTGTAAAGGTAATCTGACCTTCCCTGTCATGTCTATACACACTCATTCATCATGAAGATGATCTACTGCCACATTTAACCTTTGCCCCTTGTGCTGTACTCACCGGAGCTCATGGTGTTGCCCCAGCCAGCGACTGTGCACATGGTGCCAGTGGCGGCACAGCTGGTGGGCAGAGCCACGGTCTGCACGTTGCTGTTGAGGGTGGCGGGCTTGCTCAGCTTGATCAGCATGATGTCGTTGTTGATGTTGTAGGAGCTGTACTGGGGGTGACGGATCACTTTAGAGGAAGTGATGAACTGCTCGGTACCCTCTGTCACTGTGATGTCGTGCTCGCCAAGACGAACCTGCACACGGCTGAAAGAGATAGAAAGAGTCAAAGTAAGAGCAGAGTCAATTGTCTCATGATTTTGTGTGTAACATTAACTTCTGTCCCCTGGTCAGGCTTGATACTTGTCTGTTATTTGTTGAGAACAAATTATTTGTAGCCTACAGTACAGTACTTACGACTTGTAGCAGTGAGCAGCAGACACAACCCAGTCCTCACTGATCAGGGAGCCTCCACAGAAGTGGTACCCAGAGTTCAGGGACACCGTGTGGGGCTGGGAGTGGGCCTCGCACTCATACCCTCCGACGATCTTGTCTTCCTCCGCAACTGAAAACAGAGGAAAGGCAGACCTTAGCTTATATCTTCATGGCTAGTCCCTTTGAAGTGGGACAATTTCAATTCTGCCACAATCTTCTTAAGTTAAAGTATTCTTTGCTCTCATATGATATAAATATTACTGTATTGTCAATAATATAACAAGGTGAAAGTCTTCCCTTTTTTCCAATGGCAATATTCATACTCACAAGCGGCTCCGATGAGCAGAACAAAGACCAGAGAAATCATGGTTGCTGTGTGATCCTGTCGATGAGAGGTGTTCACCTGCACCCTGCTATATATCCACAATCGTGAGAGCCGCCCCGTTCTTTGGGACTATTTCATTGGTCAAGAGTTAGCCATTGGGAAGCAAATGGTGGACCGCCAAGGTCAAGAGAATCTCGAAGTGAACATTTACTTTTCCATTGAAATCAATGTAATTTTTTCTTGATCCCAACCAGTACATACAGGTGCAACTCAAAAAAATTGAATATTGTGCAAAAGTTCATTCATTTCAGTAATTCAACTTAAAGGGTTAAACTTAAATATTATATAGACTCATTGCATTGTACATATGCATGATTATACTTTTCAGAGGGCTGACATTTCTGTATTTAAAATCCTTTTCTTATTGATTTCATGTAATATTAAACATTTCTGAGATATTTAATTTGGGGTTTTCATAAGCTGTAAGTCATAATCATCAAATGTATAACAAATAAAGGCTTTAAATATCTAGCTTTGCATGTAATGAGTCTATATAATATCTAACTTTAACCCTCTAAGTTGAATTACTGAAATAAATGAACTTTTGCACGATATTATATATTTTTTAGTTACACCTGTATTTGATCATCATTCCAGCTCTTCTGATGGTGTAAGAAATATAGAAATAATTATGTAATCATAAGGAAATGTTGTAGGCTACTGTAGTAAGCATTTGATTGAATATATTAATGGTTAGTACATGTTACATACTTTACTGCACATATGCTCTTTGCTATTTCTTTATTAAATGCAACTCACTGTTCAATTTTGATTAGCTGTTTGTAGATAGTGTGGGCATAATCAATTTACTGTTACCACCTAATATGTAACAGGTAGATGGTATATACTGTAAAAGTTATGTTAAATGAAAGTGGTCAAATTTAATACAGATATTTCCCTTAATATAATGAATGTAATCCTAATTTAAATGATACGCTCAACTCTACAGAATGTAGAAGTATATGCATTAAATGGGTCATTATGATGCTTGTTAATGGGTTTAAAGTGGTCAAATTTAATACAAATATTTCCCTTAATATTTGACAATGCTATCTTTTCTAGTTTTCTCTTGTTCATACCATACATTTCAGGTAGGCTGGTACTCTCTGGACATCTTCAGAGCAGTGGTGTGCCGTCAGGGCCAGCAAGGCCTTCTCTGCTGGCCTAAACATCATCAGAATATACATTTAATTTTTATATTTTTTTTCTACAAATATGTATTAAATTATTCCCGTAGTCTATTCTCTTCATTTCATAGCTTTCCTCTTGGTTGCGCTGCTTCCAGACATTTGGAGGGCTGGCCTTTAGCTTTTATCCAATCAAATTCAGCCATAATGTGTTGCCAGGGTACCAAGAAATCTGCCCGCCTGCAGATTCAAAAGTGGCGCGAGTACAGATGTAATTTAAAGTGAGCGAGAAAAGAGCTGTGGCGTGCTGTGGTCAGATCTCGAGTTGGCAGCAAATCCAAGCAAATCCGACGAAGGGGCCTTCTGGATGGCGGAGCACCTGATCAGCCCCTTCACGTCTTTTGATTGGATACAAACTATTGGGAGGCGGAGCTAACACACTGAAACTTGATCTCGCTAATTTGTGTAGATGGAAGGTGTTGTTCTACAAGCCGAACCCCGACGTTAGCGACGATATCCATGTAAAAGGACTTATTGGTGGAACTGATCAACTGTACAACAGAGTCATTGAAGTCTTCTTGAGGAAAGAAAGGAGGATGGATTTTGTGTTCAAATAATCAGTTGTTTTGGTGAGTACAAAGCATTTAATGTTTTCTGCAAGAGATGTAGACATACGGAGCGACCCTGGGGTCCATAGAGATATGTGTGTTGTGTTGCCTGGCTCAGTTGTGTGAGTAAGTGGGGCTTCAATGCGATCTTCTAACCACTTCCCGGGCTGCTACCATGGAAAACGACACACCCCCGTGACCGTATGAACACGAGGAAGATAACCATCCTTAAATGGAACCTCGAAACGGTTCTCCTATCGAGATCGACAGACCGCAACGTTCGGCAAATAACTTTCGTTTTCATGCAATGAATTGAATACACCCAGACAAGGTGCCGCTATAATAACAATGGCAACGCCCGGTTATACTGCGTTTCTGTCTAAATGTATAGTTTCTAGAGCCATGGCGTCATAATGATGGTATTAAGAGGTGGAATAATTCAGGTAGGACATCACTGAAGGCCTAGGTGTGAAATGCACCGCCCGCCACTGCTTCAGAGTGTATGCTCATTTAACATGACTGTGACACAGCTGTGCCTTTCCCACACATGAGGTTTTCTTGTACTCAGTCAGGGTACCTTTATGTGTAATGCTCTCACAGACATAATTTATTCAATGTATGTGGCTTAAACCTTCACCATAATTTCACACTATGAGTTTTTCCTTAATCCATACACTGTATGCAGTTTGTACAGAACACTCAAAACTATGTCATTTATATAATTCTGGATTTAGGGCCAGTTTCCTGGACACAGATTAAGCCAAATCCTGACTAAATACAATAGAAAATCTAAATTGAAGATGCATTTTAGTCAAGGATTAGTCTTAATCTGTGTCATTGAAACCAGACATGGACTCAGAGGGAAGGAGACAGCAGGTAAGGAGGACGGAAAGCCAGTTGAATTAGCACATGCTTATCCTATGTATTAACACTGTAATAACTGTAGAAATAACATTCTATTAACTTAAAATTAACCTGTGCACATTTTAGAATAAAAAAACTGACGTTGTATTAATGTTGATGTTTGCTTGTATCCTTGTATCTACAACAGTAAAATACATGTTCCCAAATCTGGTTAACGCATTCAGGCCCTGAACACAGCAAAGACCTAGGTTCTAGGCTGCATGATAGCGTCGCGACCGCGCACCGGGATTTAGGGGATTTATACAGGGTGCATGATAGCGTCGCGACCGCGCACCGGGATTTAGGGGATTTATATGATATAAGGATGAGCTGTTATGTGGCGAGCGTGACGCGGGGGGTAACCAACCCCAACCCCCCCCTCCCCCCCTCCTTATAGCAGCGAGAGGCCCTTTCCCGTTTTCGTGATTTCGGCCTCCCGTAAGAGAACGAACGGGCTCGGGAGAGAGAGTCACGGGCCCGCGAGCGCGGACGTCCCGGTCGCGCGGTCGCGACGCTACGGAGGCCGAAATCACGAAAACGGGAGAGAGAGCAGCGGGCCCGCGAGCGTCGACGTTTCGTGCGGTCTCACCGACGGTACGGCGGGGTCACCCTAAATCCCTAAAGGGCGCATGATAGCGTCGCGACCGCGCACCGGGATTTAGGGGATTTATACGTGAACAATCATCCTAAACGACACTTTTGACGTCAGACTTAACAAGCGGATAACAAAACAGTCTCCCTGCCACTTTTTTGGTAAACAGCTCAGGGATGAGGCTGGAGAAATGTGACCACTCTCAAATTCATAGACGGAGCTATGGATGCAAGCACTTGGCTCGGCCCGGCCTCAGATGTGTGCATCAGAGTCAGAGAGACAGGGGTGATGCTCTGGAATTTTTGTTCTGCAAACAGCTTCTCGCTGTGAATCTAGAGAATGAGAAAAACCAAACCAAGCACACAATGATGTTCCCGTACCAGCATATTTACAAATAACAAAACGGTCACACTTTACATTGTGTTGTTTTTATACCTCCTTTTATACCATTGTGTTGTTTGTAATACTCCAATAACATAATTAGAAACAATAACGTACAATCGGCATGGTAACAAATATTCTTAGGTGTCTGTCTGTATGTCTGTCTGTCTCACACACACACACACACACACACACACACACACACACACACACTAATAACAAAAAATAATCTTCAACATTGTTGTTACAGCAAGAGACTAATTTTGATGATTTTCTACATACATTAAAATGTCTATTATAAGAAGTGTGATGATACATACAACCCTAATATATAATTACACAAAAACGATGACACACATTGTATTTTTTATTTTAAAAATGTAAGGAGAAGAAAGGAGAAGAAAGGAACAGGGTTTATCCAGCTTAGGCTTAAAGACACTACCAGTGACAGAATCTATAATCAGTGACGATGTTTGATTCTTGATATATGCCACAGTACAGTGAAAGTATATTGTAATGTTGTATTTGTTAGGATGTTTTAAAATGTACCTTTGTTGTTTTTGTACACATGTTTTATATTGTGTATACTGTGTTGTAATGACTTGCCTCTGTTTTGCCTCTTGGCCAGGTCATCATTGCAAATGAGAAACGGTTCTCAATTGACCTACCTGGTTTGATTTGATTTGATTTGATTTATTGTGGAATTAAAAAGACAGTTTCCAAGGGATCAAAACACATGATAAAGCGCAAGCGCTTATTTCCATCATGGTCCCTGATTGAGGACAGGACAGACAGTTACCATAAAACAAATGTACAGAACATGATAAAAACCATAAAAAAACAAACATAGATAGTTACACAAATTCCCTGCACTCCCTACCTATGACGTGTTTCTACTCTGTCATTTCACTGGCTAGCCAGTGCTTTGTTGCACGTCTAAAGCTTACCTCTCCCTCTAAGCTTTTTAGGGCCACTGGAAACTTGTTCCATTCTGAAGCTGCTGTAAATAAAAATGTATTAGTACCCATTGCTGTTCGGAATTTAGGTAAAATAAAGTCTGTAATTCCCTCTTCTGGTTGCATAGTTGTGCCTGAAGAGGGAATACAGACTTTATTTTACCTAAATTCCGGTTAAATAAAGGTTGAATAAAAATAAAATAAAGAAAGAGCATTTGGTGTTTTTTCTCCCGCATGTTGCTTCTGTCTTAGCTGCGTTGTGTTGGCTGTCTAATGACACATCTACATGTATTGTGTTGGCTGTACCGGTGTTGTGCCTCACACTCACATGTTGCTGAGATCTCCTTTCTCCAATCCAGGTTGATCTCAGAGACTGAACATTTCTTTGCAATCGTTTTCCCTTGGTATAAGTAGCCTTGACAACCAATGGTTCTCCAGCCTAATGGTCCTTCTCCTGTTTCCATAGCATGAGCAGGCTTGATGTACAAGTACACCCCCCTGGACATGACACTGGTATGTCGCAGGGTCTTACCCCCAATCCAACCCTTAATGCTGAGTGCCAAGCAGGGAGGCATCGGGTACCATTTGTTATAGTCTTTGGTATGACTCGGCCGGGAGTCGAACTCACAACCTCCCAATCTCAGCGGACACTTTATTTATTTATTTTTATAGTTATTTTTTCTGAGTGGAGCAGTCCCACTCATATTTTTCATTTTTATTGACAGATACAGTAGAGAATTAGACAGGAAGGATGGGTGAGAGAGAGAGGAGGGATGACATGCAGGATATGTCCCCGGACGGAATTGAACCGGGGACCCTGCGGTTACATGGTCAACGCTTAACCCGCTACGCCACCTAAGCTCCCCTCAGCGGACACTTTAACCGCAAGGCCACTGAGCTGGTTTCCCTTGGTATGGTACTGGTAAATTGACAAGGCAGTCGATTAGCATGGCAGAGCCACTACAACAACTAGATAATGAGACAGCCGAAAGCCACCGGTGCATGAGCGCTGACATGATATCAATTTGGACCGTTACATTACAAACATAATAAGGTTTGGCTGGTGAAGTTGTTAACATTAAGGGGTAAAATGTTCAAAGGGGGGGGGACTGTGCTAGAAATATGATTGATAGAAATATTGTCAACATTATAATACTTATGATACTGCTGTATTGCCAATGTAATAGGCCTCATGATACTTACGATACTGCTGTATTGCCAATGTAATATGCCTGCTTTATTGAAATGTACCATGGATTCTGTTGCTGGGCACTGTACTGCTTGGAAGTACTTGCAGTACTTGGCACCTGTTGTTTATACGGTTCCCACTGTCAACATCCCTATCTCTGCCCTTGATTATGTGCTTTACGGAGGACGGTTCGGAGCTGTGCCTCAGAGATTTCACTGAACGTTGTTGAGAGTGTCTCACCACTGGCAAGTGTAATACATGTCTATAGTGAATCCAGACCTTTGACTCCTAGTCTCACCTTTACCAGAAGTAATCAGGTGGATTTCCCTCAACGCTGTTTCCTTGTTAGCGGCAACACATCTCTAGTCTGAACTAAACAGACTCTGTTTCTGCTCCATGCGAGGAGTTTATGGATCGTTGCATTAAAGATCAGCTTCTGAAAATGTCTTGATCTAAGTGGTCTTGACTGGTTAACGTAAAGGAAATATAAAGGCTATGGTTAAATTGCTGTTGTGTAAATCTGGCTCTGATATTAGCCAGTGCCTCCCCAGACAGGATTTCCTTGCAATGTCTGAGACTGTTAGATACCATGCGGTCATTTAGATTAGGGATATTCAAGAGCAGGCTTGATAGATCTTTGTCTGCTGTTTAGACAAATGATGTTTAGAGACGACTGCTGGAGTGTAGCCACAGTCTTTTGTCTTTGCTTAAGCCTTTAAACCCGATTAGTAACCATACATATTTCTGCTCCAAAAACTGTCGATGCTCATTGAAGGTGGATTTATTTTTTCTCACACTTTATATATCTACATAACAATCTGAACATCCTGTTTGGGATGCATTTAAATATACAGACTTATTGCATTTAAATATACAGACTTATTGCATTTAAATATACAGACTTTAAAGCTAATTCAGACACTAACTGTGATGGATGTGTTAGTGTATAACTGAGTGTGTCTCTGTGGAGCCTCCGTGGAGCGGTGTGTGTGTGTGTGTGTGTGTGTGTGTGTGTGTGTGTGTGTGTGTGTGTGTGTGTGTGTGTGTGTGTGTAAGCTGTAAGAGCTACCATAGCTCAATTCCGAGACTTGGATTCAACACTGTGATCAACCAGCCTGCTTAGCACGCACACACACACACACACACACACACACACACACACACACACACACACACACACACACACACTAATAACAAAAAATAATCTTCAACATTGTTGTTACAGCAAGAGACTAATTTTGATGATTTTCTACATACATTACAATGTCTATTATAAGAAGTGTGATGATACATACAACCCTAATATATAATTACACAAAAACGATGACACACATCGTATTTTTTATTTTAAAAATGTAAGGAGAAGAAAGGAACAGAACAGGGTTTATCCTAGGATCAAACAGATGTTTTTGTATCTCATCCTGTGGTGAGGTTTGCAGATAAAAAGTTGGACCAACAGTCAAAACATTTACAAAAACCTATTCTTTGCTTCTTGTGCGGCTTTCCCTTTTTTTTCACATTTTGGAACCTGTGAAAAATCAGAAGCCTATCAAGCACACTTAAGTTGACTTCCTGTCAGCACACAGACTTTACTGATGCAAGAATTGATGTTTGCCCTTTCAGTAAGCTATAGAGAGAATTATTCCAGTTTTTGAAGCATTATTAGAGAAAGGGATTATTGTTCCACGCCCAAACAGTCCATGCTGCACCTCTATCTTCCAAACAGGAGAGAGCCAAACAGGAAGGCCAAACAAAAGTGTTGAGCTTCGTGCAGGATCATAACAAGGTCAATGAAGCAGTTCATGCACGTAGTACCCATATACAATTATGACAAAGGTACCTGGTAACAGTAAATTCTTCTCAGCGGTCAACCTAGCTAATGCATTATTTAGTATTCCTGTGCACAAGGATTCCCAATATCGGTTTGTCTTTGAATATACTGGCCAATTGTACATGTAGACACAGCCCCCCCACCCCCCCCCCCCTCCCCCTATTTGCAGCAGCCGTTAGAGATAATTTGGTAGGACTCAAATTAGATGGAGGGAGCAATCTTACAATACAATAATCCCCTGATAAAGAAACATGTAACACAGTGACTCTCTTGAAGTACTTAGCAGAACAAGGCCACAAAGCAAGTTTACAGAAACTACAGTTTGCAAAAGAGAAAGATTGGTATGCATTTTTAATCATATATATAAAAAAAGAAAGCATATAATACATATTCTGTTAAAAGTTCAATCGTACTGAATTATGTCATTACTATACAAGTGCTAGAACGAGTAGCCATCAGATTTGTAATAACGGTGCTATAGACCTCACCATGAATGTCTTTCCTGCCCAGCTTAGGCTTAAAGACACTACCAGTGACTGACTCTGATGATACATACAACCCTAATATATAATTACACAAAAACGATGACACACATTGTATTTTTTATTTTAAAAATGTAAGGAGAAGAAAGGAACAGAACAGGGTTTATCCTAGGATCAAACAGATGTTTTTGTATCTCATCCTGTGGTGAGGTTTGCAGATATAAAGTTGGACCAACAGTCAAAAAATTTACGAAAACCTATTCTTTGCTTCTTGTGCGGCTTTCCCTTTTTTTCTCATTTTGGAACCTGTGAAAAATCAGAAGCCTATTAAATTATATGCCTTTGTTGTCTGAAAACCTGTCAAATGCATGTGGAAAACAGATAAAACATGTCCAATTAATGATAATAATTGAGGACAAGATATGGAATAGATGAAAGATGTTCCAGATGTTTCAGTTACTCACCTGAGAGATTTTCTTTGCCAGTTTGCACCGTATGCCCCTCAACTCCTCCATACCTCCACTGGGACAGTTAGACCATTTGAAAATGCATGTTGGCTGCAGAATGAAATTAAATGTAAGATGGAGTGAGTTACTTAAAAACATTTTGAAATTAAGTAAATGAGAGGGTTTGAATTGCTTACCTTTCTCTGCAGCTCCCTTCTCCCACAGTTATGGTTCTCCTTCAGTGCCTGTAGAAGATAGAACATGTTGTATATTTCTAACCTGTTGGCTACTAAAATGAAGAATAGTTATTGAGCAGGTTAAGACCATTTATTCAAAATACAAAAGTATACAGACATCAAAGCTGGACGCTGGTCTGGCAGAGAGAGAGGGAGAGAGAGAGAGAGGGAGGGGGACAGAGAGAGAGAGAGAGAGAGAGAGAGAGAGAGAGAGAGAGAGAGAGAGAGAGAGAGAGAGAGAGAGAGAGGGGGAGCTGCTTGGTCAAGAGGTCAGGCACAGAGAGAGAGAGAGAGAGGGCCTGAGAGGAGCGGCCTGAGAGAGAGAGAGAGAGAGAGAGAGAGAGAGAGAGAGAGAGAGAGAGAGAGAGAGAGAGAGGGGAGCTGCTTGGTCAAGAGGTGAGAGAGAAGACCCCGATCTGCCCTTGTGCTCTCCTTTTCATGTCATATGCAAATATCTACCCCAGACCATAGCCTATCACCTTCACTAGAAATGGTCAAGGGGTGAAAAGGGGAGAGCCCAATATGATGTCACCTGGCCTTAAGTCAGGGGGCAGGTCACAGACGCAAGAGCCATTCCACAACACTCCCCCACAGACAGGCCCATATCATATACAATCCATGCATGTGTGTGTGTTTAAGTACAAATAAACTACAAACACAAGTGTCTAAAAATGAGAATAACACACCCCCACCCTGTCGTCAGTGACACATACTTTAGTAAGAACCACTAAAATTAAACCTGTGTTTGTTTAGGTTATCATATCCTGTTGAGTCTGAGATGGCGGAAAAGAGCGGGTGCCACGCCCTTTTCCGCCATCTCAAACTCACGAAGCCGTGAGTTTGAGATGGCGGAAAAGAGCGGGTGCCACGCCCTTTTTCGCCATCTCAAACTCACGAAGCCGTGAGTTTGAGATGGCGGAAAAGAGCGGGTGCCACGCCCTTTTTCGCCATCTCAAACTCACGAAGCCGTGAGTTTGAGATGGCGAAAAAGGGCGGGTGCCACGCCCTTTTTCGCCATCTCAAACTCACGGCGGGCGCCGGATCATTGTGAGGACTGATGATTGCACAGTTGTTCTGTGTAGATAGACCGGGGAGAGTTCAAGGTCACGGACCTTGTGCCATCTCAAACTCACGGCGGGCGCCGGATCATTGTGAGGACTGATGATTGCACAGTTGTTCTGTGTAGATAGACCGGGGAGAGTTCAAGGTCACGGACCTTGTGCCATCTCAAACTCACGGCGGGCGCCGGATCATTGTGAGGACTGATGATTGCACAGTTGTTCTGTGTAGATAGACCGGGGAGAGTTCAAGGTCACGGACCTTGTGCCATCTCAAACTCACGGCGGGCGCCGGATCATTGTGAGGACTGATGATTGCACAGTTGTTCTGTGTAGATAGACCGGGGAGAGTTCAAGGTCACGGACCTTGTGCCATCTCAAACTCACGGCGGGCGCCGGATCATTGTGAGGACTGATGATTGCACAGTTGTTCTGTGTAGATAGACCGGGGAGAGTTCAAGGTCACGGACCTTGTGCCATCTCAAACTCACGAAGCCGTGAGTTTGAGATGGCGAAAAAGGGCGGGTGCCACGCCCTTTTTCGCCATCTCAAACTCACGGCGGGCGCCGGATCATTGTGAGGACTGATGATTGCACAGTTGTTCTGTGTAGATAGACCGGGGAGAGTTCAAGGTCACGGACCTTGTTATCGTCCATATTTACAGGCATTTTTCTTTACCAACAGTCCTTGAGAGCTTGTTTGAGAGAGACGTGTGTCTCTGCCCTTTGCCGGTTCGAAGCGCAGTGTTTGATCGACTTATCTCCTCTCGGCTACCTTTACCGTTCGGAGGTGGTTCACAGTAAACCCAAAATCGATAACCAAACGTTAGATGCAAAACCTTCCCCACCGACCCACATCACAGTGGGTTTGATCAGTGTCACGGTGTGGGGACTGCGAAGGAAGCGCTAGACTAGTCTGCGCATGTTCTGCGGAGCCTCCTACTACGTGTCCCTCTCGTGAAGCTATCACAACCCAGTCCCCTCATCTACATCCCTCCGGCACAGAGCAGCTCCTCTATAAACAGCCGGCGGCCACGTACACGATCGCGTCGTGTCGTTCGCCGGCCGCGGACGACGTCCGAGGGACTCGCGCCGTTAAAACCCGACGTTACGTTTACCGCCGACTCTGTCGTTTCTCGTGCGGTTTTCCTCTCTCGATAAACGTCTCTCTGCGGCGGCGGTCGCGGCGGCGGCGGTACGATCGCGGACGTGAGTCTCGGCCCGAGACCTCCTCGTCTCTCTTATCGTGTTTACCGGAAGGATCGCTCGTGTTTGCGCTCCGCGTGGACGGGATTTAGGGTGACCCCGCCGTACCGTCGGTGAGACCGCACGAAACGTCGACGCTCGCGGGCCCGCTGCTCTCTCTCCCGTTTTCGTGATTTCGGCCTCCGTAGCGTCGCGACCGCGCGACCGGGACGTCCGCGCTCGCGGGCCCGTGACTCTCTCTCCCGAGCCCGTTCGTTCTCTTACGGGAGGCCGAAATCAGGAAAACGGGAAAGGGCCTCTCGCTGATATAAGGAGGGGGGGGTGTTTTTTGGCTACCCCCCGCGTCACGCTCGCCACATAACAGCTCATCCTGGATTTAGGGCCAGTTTCCTGGACACAGATTAAGCCAAATCCTGACTAAATACAATAGAAAATCTAAATTGAAGATGCATTTTAGTCAAGGATTAGTCTTAATCTGTGTCATTGAAACCAGACATGGACTCAGAGGGAAGGAGACAGCAGGTAAGGAGGACGGAAAGCCAGTTGAATTAGCACATGCTTATCCTATGTATTAACACTGTAATAACTGTAGAAATAACATTCTATTAACTTAAAATTAACCTGTGCACATTTTAGAATAAAAAAACTGACGTTGTATTAATGTTGATGTTTGCTTGTATCCTTGTATCTACAACAGTAAAATACATGTTCCCAAATCTGGTTAACGCATTCAGGCCCTGAACACAGCAAAGACCTAGGTTCTAGGCCCTGGACAATCTAGACAATTTGATGGCAGCTACTAGATTGTAATCAAGTGCAATACTGAAACACAACTGTGAACATTTCAAACCTGCAAACTGCGACACTTTAAATGAATGTGCAATAACACTATGTGCAATATGACAACCCTTGTGTACATAAGGTTCAGAATAGGAAATGTTAGGATATTTATAGCATAGCATAGAGTACAGCACAGTGTTTTATTTGTATAGTATAGTATAGTGGATAGTGTACATAGCCTTTATTTATGTAAACCAGCTCTTTTCCCCTCTTGTTTTTAGTATTTTTTTCCTAGCACCAGGGGAGCCCCCCCTCCTAAATTTCGTTGTATGGTACCTGTACTGTATTAATGACAATAAAGACCATTCATTCATTCATTCATTCATTCATTCATTCAACTGATTTTTAGACGATTATGTCAACAATTGATTCCATACGTTAGTGTAAGTGGATTTGTGTGATTTACGTAAGAAGGTAATCCTCATTACTCTCGAATTACGTGGCGATTACACAGTATTAGGCAATCATAGCCTACTGTGGTTATGGTAAATGATAGTTGTTTGTTTGAGTTAAATATAGGTTGTGTGACGGTAAATGATAAGTGGTTAGTGTGGTATGTATTAACAACATTAAGACTTCAGTTCCCAGCATGCACCAGCAGAGTTACGCATGCGCAGTCGTGTATGTATATACTTGAAGACGGTTTACTGTTGTCGCTTACCGGCACGTTGATATGGTTAATTAAACAGAAGACTTAAAACCCTCGCCTGGTTTGTTATACAATACAACTACGAACATAACACGGTGTCAGGAGCGGTCGTTGGCAAGGACAAAGACAGGACAAAGTGGAAAACTACTCTGCAATTTGACACGAAAGAGTGATAGAGTGAATGAAAACGGAGAAAACCCGTTAAACATGAGAGGGAGCCAGAGAGCCTACACATGGCGTGAGTAGCGGGAAGCTAAAAGAAATGTAACGATTATGCTAGCAGCTTAGTTCAATGTAACGATATGCTAGCAGCTAGCTAGTTCAAGGGATGTCTGCTGATAGTGCCAGTGATAGTGAAACCAGAGTATCCGTGGTGTCTTGAAAAGTATTAAAAGTTGATAAATCAATTTTGGGAAAATCAAGACCCTTAATAAGTATTAAAAAGTCTTACCACGATTTTATGAGGTCTTGAATTTTGTAGGTATTTTTCTGAATTAGACTCTGTCCAAAGAGTTTGAGTCCTAAAAACTTTTAGTAAAAGTTCGTGAATTTATTAGTTTTATTCAAAAAACAAAGATGAACCGGACATTCTGTTGTATGATAGTGGTCTAGTCTATTGCAAACTAAAGCTGTTAAGTTAAATGTGTCACTGATGTAAACGGTTACAGCTCCAAGTGGCGGTGAGGTCTGGAAACATATTGACAAGGTCTTTAAAAAGTCTTAGAAAGGTATTGAAATTAACCTCAAGATTCCTGTATATACCCTGAGTAGGTAACATAGACACGGCTGTTCTAGTGTCAACTGTCACTTAGATCCAACTGTCACTTAGATCCAACTGTCACTGAGATCCAACTGTCACTTAGATCCAACTGTCACTTTCAAATTAACCTCAAGATTCCTGTATATACCCTGGAAACGGAGGAACAGTTAACACAAGCAGATGATAATATTGTTCCTGGAGACAACCAAGTTATTGAAGTAGTAGAAATCCCTGTTTTATTTTATTTTTATTTAACCTTTATTTATACAGGTAAAAAACACATTGAGCCCCAAGGGCTCATTTTCAAGTGTGACCTGTTCACAGGCATACAACAACAACATCCACCACAAACAAATACAATACAACACCTGGCCTACATAGTCTAAAACTAAACTAAAACTACATAGTCTAAAACTAAACTAAAACTACATAGTCTAAAACTAAACTAAAACTACATAGTCTAAAACTAAAACTAGTCTAAAACAGTCTAAGATAATCTAAAACTTTCCGTCAGTATAGTCTAAAACTACTACCTCAACCTGTCGTCATGGATAAGCTTACTCCACCTGTATGCAGTTGACTGGTAATATTGCTGATAACTGGAAACGTTTCAAGCAGAGATTCAACACATATTTAGCTGCAAGTGGAGCTGGGGGTAATGATGGAAAACTAAAAACGTCCATTTTTCTACATGTTATTGCCCAGCAAGCACAAAGACGTTATAAAGACGTCTTTCAGAGACGTCCAGGACTAGGCCAGATCACATGTCGTTTAGGGGATTTTTTTGACGTCTTTTCAGGACGTCAGTTCAACGACTTTTTGGTGACCTAAAACAGCTGGTTGTATTCTGGTCACCAAAAAGTCGTTTAAATTACGTCCTGGAAAGACGTAAAAAAAAAATCCCCTAAACGACATGATCTGGCCTAGTTCTGGACGTCTCTGAAAGGCGTCAACACAACGTCTTTAGAACGTCTTTTTGGCTTGTTAATGGGTTTAAAGGGGTCAAATTTAATACATTTAAGCCGGTTTCACAGACAAGGCTTAAGCCTAGTCCTGGACTAAATCACACTTTCAGGGCCAGTTTCACAGACAAGGCTTAAGCCTAATCCTGGACTAAAAAGCATCTTCAATGGAGATTTTACATTGAAAGTGTGATTTAGTTCAGGACTAGGCTTAAGCCTTGTCTGTGAAACCGGCCCTCAATGTAAAATCTCCATTGAAGATGCTTTTTAGTCCAGGACTAGGCTTAAGCCTTGTCTCTGAAACCGGCCCACAGTATATTTCCCTCAAATAATATATTCAGTTATATGTGTATACATGGATTTTGTTTTGCATAGAAAGCAGTCATAGAGTCTGGACATAGAGTCAACAATTCTAGATGTTGGTTAATTTACTTAGCTCAAAGTTATTATTAACATAGGTGACTGCTTAGGACGCCTGTAAGCATTCTCTAGATAATGAGAGAGACTATATTCAATGGTGTTGTGTATGTTAAATAAAATGCCAGAGGTGTGCCAAAATGACTCATTAAATTGAACATTCCTCTATATTGTCAAAATTAGTCACCTGCCATACATACAGTATACATAACAAGTCATACAAATGTATGTCACCCATTCCTATCATGTTTGTAATGTATTAGTTACGTCTTGAACACGTCTTGTGTAGTT
>NC_137674.1:12735021-12910021 GCF_963989245.1 Nansenia antarctica
TTATGTTGATGTCATTCTTCTTCTTTGTTAGATGTTTTTATGATGATTGTAGGTGGTGCTCTCCGCCCCCCTGCTCCGCCTGCTCCGCCAGGCAGCGGCCCAGGGACGGACACCAGCCGCAGGACTGGTCCGACAGACACGCCAGACACGACTGGTACCTCGCGGAGGAGCCTGAGCTTGTTTTCTTTTCCAGGTATTTTTTCACTTTGTTTTGTTTGATTTTTTCGCCGACCTCCGCTGCTTTCCCCCCCGCCGTCTCCCGCCTCTCACTGCCTCCGCTGCTTTCCCCCCCGCCGTCTCCCGCCTCTCACTGCCTCCGCTGCTTTCCCCCCCCCCGCCGTCTCCCGCCTCTCACCGCCTCTACTGTCGGACTGCAGTGTTCGCCGCCTCCGCTGCCGGACTGCAGTGTTCGCCGCCTCCGCTGCCGGACTGCAGTGTTCGCCGCCTCCGCTGCTGGACTGCAGTGTTCACCGCCTCTACTGCCGGGCTGCAGTGTTCGCCGCCTCCGCTGCCGGACTGCAGTGTTCACCGCCTCTTCGTTCCTGTCCCCCGGCTCTGTGTTGCCGGCCGGCCCGCTGCGCGCCGCTCTCAGACATCGCTAGCCTGGCCGTGCTGTGCTACTACCCTCGTCCCGGGAGGTGGCCACCATTCCCTCCCCGGTTTGGGGGTTGCCGTCTCCGCAGGTGGGTGTCGGTCCTTCCCAGCCTTCGCTCACTGCTGCGGGAATTGGTCGCTGGCATGGCACGGCTAGGCTGGTCGGCCGCGCGGGTTTGGTCCCGGGCTGGCGGCGCAGATGGCGGCGGCAGCGGCGGCACCGCGCTGTCGCTCTCACCTATGCTGCCGCTGACCTGCACTCGCTGGACAACGGCCATCGCCTCGCTGCTGCCGCCGCCGCCGCCACCAGGGCGGGCATTCTCCAGCGCCGCCGCTACATCCATCGAGGCTCCCAGCAACATCGACACCGGACTCTACACCCCCCCCCCCCCCATCCCCGTTCGCTGACTCTGTGTTCCATGTTACTTGTTGTTTTTGTGTTTCCCATATCCCCTATATTGTCAGCGTCTTTGAGCCTTGGAAAAGCGCTATATAAATTCAATAAATTATTATTAATTATATTAGGGCTCCAAGAACAGGAACGAGATATCCTACAGGGGGGGTGTGTGTGTGTGAGAGAGAGAGAGGGGGAGAGAGGGAGAGAGAGGGGGGGGAGAGAGAGAGGGGGAGAGAGAGAGGGGGAGGGAGAGAGAGAGGGGGAGAGAGAGAGGGGGAGAGAGAGAGGGGGAGAGGGAGAGAGAGGGAGAGAAACAACAGTTTTAGTAAACAACACATGTAGTCATCATCATCAGTCTGACAACGAGATTAATTGCAGGCAAACCAGACGAACACTGCTGATTCCCTACACACTGACTGTACATATGGGTTAGGGTTTGTTCTGTTTGAGGTAAGAAGCACCACAACACACTGGATCATAGCACACACACACACACACACACACACACGCTCGAGCGCGTGCACACACACACACACACACACACACAACACACTGTATCATAGCGTCACTGTGTTCTTTACTGAAGTATCAACAATAGACAAGAGCAACACATCACATGTAAGTAAGTAAGTAAGTAAAGCTTTATTTATATAGCACCTTTCATACAAGAAATGCAGCTCAACGTGCTTTACAACAGGAATAAGAACATCAAGTGAATATAAAAACATATATATAAACATATACAAGCATAGAATGAATATAAAAGCACAGGAAAACACTAAAAAGAGAGACTGTGATTGTTTCCCATCTTCACACCAACTTAAATCCCTACTTAAATGTACGCCGACGACACCATTCTTTACACGTCTGGCCCCTCTCTGAACACTGCCCTGACCGACCCCCAACAGAGCTTTAACAGCATCCAATATGCCTTCTCCAACCTCCATCTTCTCCTAAACACCAATACAACTAAATGCATGATCTTCAATCGGACCCTACCCCCAAGCCTCCTGTCCCCAAAAAAATCACCTCACTGGATGGGTCAGTACTAGAATGTGTCAATACATACAAATATCTAGGTATCTGGCTTGATAGTTCACTCTCCTTCCAAACCCACATCAATAACCTTCTCACCAAACTGTCAGAACAAGAATTGGTTTCCTGTACCGCAACAAAGCCTCCTTCACCCACTCTGCAAAAACACACTTTGGTGAAAAATGACCATCCTGCCAATTCTGGACTATGGAGATATCATTGACAGGATTGCCCCCAAAAACCTTCTCAATAAACTGGACGTCATCCACCATCACACTGTCATCCGCTTTGTCACCGGTGCCCCTTTCAACACACATCACTGCGACCTGACCTGTCCAAGTCAACTGGCCATCACTCCACACCAGGCGACTGACCCACTGGTTCAGTTCATCAATAAATATGTAATAATATGTTACACCTATGGATTTATTCAGTAAGACCATATGTTTTCCATGAACTATTGTCATCTTGTCCACTGTACTTAAAAAGGAAATAAGTTGCAATTCTAACGTATTTACAATGACGACACATGGAAGATAAAGATCGAGCATGTTTGATTGTTGGGCAATTTGTTTGCAGTAGAATATCTGATCAAATATTGTCCTCAGACTAAAAGGGTCAAAGTAAGAAGTTCATACTGCTCATATGGTTTTAGTACCACTAGAGGGCGCACAACAACAAGAGATTGTGTTTGAGACAAGTCAATCATGAGAGAAAAAACGGCCAACCTATAATCCACCCCACTTACTGTAAGTACCTTGTAAAAACGCTATGATCCTCAGACATAGATTTTTCATACATGCTGGGATCAATATCTCACTAATGGACTAATAGACTACAACTGAACAATGCTGAAGATACTGGGCCTCATTGTAATGCATGGAATATAATTCACCTGCATGGTGTTCTTTTCCATTTCCATTTCCATTTTTTGCATTTATCAGTAAATAACTTACAACAAATGCATTTGTCTAACTAAGTGAATACTCTATCCATCAGTCATAGAAAGAAAAAGTCATCTATGCTCGGGACAGGGGACATTGGCAGTCATAATGCTACAAGAAGGATTCTTGTTTTTTTTCCATGTGTATTCACGTGTTTGCTATGGCCATTCACATGTTTGATAATCCATCATCGGCAGATCCCCCCCCTACCTCTGCTTACTACTGAACTTCTCATCCAGCACAGCAATCTCCGCTCCAACAAATATACTATCACTCTGCCCCCCCCCCCCAAAGTCCGCACCTCCTTTGTTTAGTTTAGTTTGTTTATTTAGCACACAAGAAATTGTGCAAGGAGGGAACGACACCCAGAAGGCTTGTACAGAGTTCCACTCCACGTCAATATCAATGTTTAAAATAAAAATCTAGGGACATTTACTGCATGTCAATAGGAGAAAAGAAACCACAAACAAAATCATATCCAGCAGAAAGGTAGGATAGCACATACAAACACACAAGACAAAACAAAAACAAAAACTGAAAATAGATATAAGGATAGTAAGATTAGTACAAAAATAAACATAGATTTCCATCTTGCCCACCTTTCAACGGGAAAAGCACTACAATATAAAATAAACATAGATTTCCATCTTGCCCACCTTTCAACGGGAAAAGCACTACAATATAAAATAAACAGCTCATAACGAGATTAGATATTTTTCCTTTGGCCTGAGTCATTCTGTTCAGTTCGCTGCCCCCTGTAGGTAGCTGTAGGTACCTACACCCCCACTGACTGGAACGTGTTGCAGTGACACGAAAACTCACCACTTTTAAACACTCACTTTTACATGTTGTCTCGGATCACTGCACCTGCTTTTAAGTTAACTTCCCCCTGGTCCCTGCTGTCTTTTACATATTGTATTGTAATGTATAGATGTTTTTGATACATGTGTATCATGGCATTCATGTTTTATATTGGGTTGTGTTTTATATTGTATATATTGTGTTGTGTTTTGTGTACATACTTGCCTCTGTTCTGCCAATTGGCCAGATCGTCTTTGTAAATGAGAATTGGCTCTCAATTGACTTATCTGGTTAAATAAAGGTTAAATAAAAAATAAAATACAAATACAAATAAATCACAGATCAATTAGGCTACACATCACAATCACAGTAATCGATCATACATTAATCACCGTATCAACCCTGCAGAGTATCCCCAAGTACCGGTAACCCTATGTGTGGACACAACAGGGTTAGCCCAGTCTTTTAAACATATATATTATTATTATTATGTATTAATAATACCGTATTACATCCGTAATACATCATAGGCAGAGTAGGTGCAAGGAAAGTAGGTGCAATTTCAACACCATAATCAACATCGATATTGCGCAGTTGACGTTTATGAGTTGTTGATACAGTACTAAGCATACTACAATAATACTATTACTATAATATCATATAGTATAGACGAGGAAGAGGCGAGTGAATTGTCAGGAAAACAGTCCCTGTATGACATTGATTGGTGGGAGCCGGGGCGAGTTGTATTCGTTATACAATATATAAATCATATCATGTCAACCAAAGGCTAACTAACTCAGACCAAAACAAAATATAGGCTTATAGCAGCATAACTTGTTGATAAGTTGACAAATCAGCACACATACATATAGAACGAATTTGAGGCTGACCAACGTCTGATCACCATATTGCAACATTTGAACGTTTGAAAGTCTAACCGTAGGTTTAACAGGGACATAATAGCCTATGCACAGAACATATACTATCATAATCAGGACAGGAAAGAAAACATAGGCAATATTTATTTATGAGGAAGACAGGCGTATACAGATATGTGTGCTTGGCTTGCAGAGAGGGGGTTGAATTGCATCATTTGTATTTATATGTTAAAGCACTTTGAGCTGCAACGTTTGCAGGAAAAGTGCTATACAAAAAAGGGTTATGATTATGATTATGATTATAATAATGATAATAATAATAATCATCATCATTATTATTATTATTATTATCATGCAAACATATCTGTTTGAGCGCGCCCTCCGAAGTTTGACCGCAGACGTAAAAAATACACCATGACGTCATAAAAACCCAATAGAATGGGTTGGTGTGACAACGGCACTATGGCGTCATGATAAACCTATAATAGAATGGTTTGGTCAAACTTTTGTGTGACAACGGTACATACAGACTTGTATAACGGTACATATATAGATAGAGAGATTGTCCGCTGAGAATATATATATATATATATATATATTATATACCATTTCTGCTACAGTCTGCTACTTTCATAAGGATGAGTAGAAAAAGGAGAAATTCTTCGTTTCCACGAAGCCCCCTTTCGGTATGTTAGTTTTGTCTTCTCTTTCCATTTAATAATAATAATAATATCTTATATCTAATAATGTTATTCATGTTAATATTATTAATATCTAATGTATCTTTTAATGTTAGTTGATGAATCTATATATTTGTATATATTTGCATATTTACTTAAATATGTATAACGGTACATGATAGACAGACTGTCCGCGGGGATACAGTTAAGGATGAGTAGAAAAAGGAGGAATTCTTCGTTTCCACAACGCCCCCTTTCGGCATGTGAGATATCTAAGAGCCAAAAGTGTGTGTTTGTGTGTGTGTGTGTGTGTGTGTGTGTGTGTGTGTGTGTGTGTGTCTGAGTGTGTGTGTGTATGTGTGTGTGTGTGTGTGTGTGTGTGTGTTAGTGTGTGTGTGTCTGAGTGTGTGTGTGTGTGTGTGTGTGTGTGTGTGTGTCTGAGTGTGTGTGTGTGTGTGTGTGTGTGTGTGTCTGAGTGTGTGTGTGTGTGTGTGTGTGTGTGTGTGTGTGTGTGTGAGTGTGTCCGCCTCGTAATGGTAGTTGTAAGTGCAACCCGAGGCTTCAGACATATTTATAAATCAACAAGTGTTCCACGAACTTGAACCCAGTTAAGGTCTTACAATACTCCACCTGGTGACCCTGATTAGACACTTATGCATCCAGCCTGATATTGTGCATCCCCTGACCCTCGTCCTGGTGTTAGTTGCTGTGGGCGTGTCTAACCTACTGTGGGCGTGTCTAACATGATATGGGCGTGTCTAACCTGCGGTGGGCGTGTCTAACCTGCTGTGGGCGTGTCTAACCTAATGTAGGCGTGTCTAACCTGCTGTGGGCGTCTCGTCTCAACGGCAGAGGGGGGGGTCTCGTCTCACCGGCAGAGGGGGGGGTCTCGCGATAATCCACCGCGAGTCCTGGAAGGTCTCTCCTGTCACTCTGCCAGTGTCTCATTCTTTTGAGTCTGTGGCTCTACAACTAAATGGACCTACCCCAACTGTTTTAGTTAATATCTACCGCCCACCCAAACCAAACAAGGATTTCTTTGATGAATTCAACACATTTCTCACCCACATCTGTTCACTCTCATCCAACATAATTCTGTTAGGTGATTTAAATATTCACATGGATAATAGTAATCATGCTCTCACTAAGGACTTCATCTCTTGCCTGGACAGTTTTGGTCTCCAACAATATTGATTTCCCTACCCATTCTAAAGGTCATATTTTGGACTTGGTCTGTTGCTCAGGTGTCACTCCCCTCAACTGTTCTGCTGTTGACCTCCCCATCTCTGACCACATGCTTGTTTCATTTAACTTAAGTTTGTCTCTATCCAAAACCAAACAGTCACGTACTATGTTCTTCCGCAACATCAGACATAATAATTTAGCAGATCTCATAACAGGCATCGACACTTTCCCCATCATCACCCCCCCATGCACCCCTGATCAGCTCGTCTCTCATTACAATGATGGACTCCAAACTCTGCTGGACTCACTCGCCCCCCTCAAAACCCGGACTGTCTCATTCCCCCATTCTGCCCCCTGGTTTTCCCCTCACCTACGTCTGCTGAAAGCCAAAGGACGTCAGCTGGAGCGGCTTTCAAGAAAAACCGGTCTCACTGTTCACAAACAGATGCACCATGCCCACATCCTCCTTTACAAAGACGCCCTCTCCTCAGCCAAATCCCAATATCTTACAGACAAAATCACTGCTGGTGCTGGGAACACCAGGGCCCTGTTCTCAGTGGTCAACAACTCACTCCGCCCCCCCCGACTCCCTTCCCCCACACTTCTACTCCACTGACCACTGTAACTCTCTGATGTCATTTTTCAACTCAAAAATAGCCAACATCCACCAACAACTGACCCCTCTTATGTCCAGTTGTCCATCTCCCCTATCTCCCCATCCCCCCTCTCTGTACCTCTCTCCTGCTTCCATCTCCCCTCTGCTGCCGATTTATCTAAACTCATCCGGAAATCCAAGCCATCCACCTGCCAACTTGACCCCCTGCCCTCCTCCCTGGTCATAGCCTCCCTCCCCTCTCTCCTGCCGCTGATAACTACAATCATCCTGAGCTAATTGTTCCTCTTAGCCACTTGTTCCTTGTTTGCGATGTAGGTTTCCCTCCCCTTCTGGTGTTCACTCTATTCAGGCAGATAGCTGAGGAGATGTTGTTGAATGTTGTTGTGTGGGGTTCATAATCAGACACAAACACCTGTGTTCTTTCATAAGGTTCCTGTAGAGTTGCCGTAATAGGAGATTGTGAAGGAGGATCTGAATCCTCAACTAGAGCAACAATTTGTGCAATAGTTAGATGGTCAAAGGTTGTCCCCCACTCACTGGTAGATGCTTCCCCTTCTGATACCCTGGTCTGGCAGTGTCATGAGATGCTTGCCGTTTTGCTGCATATCGCAACATGAGATAACATTTGGCATGTAGTACACACCTGCTGCATGCACATCGGAAGGTTGTGTAACTAATCTACCAAGAAGCTAAAAATGTTTACAGGATTCTGCCCAGCTTTTCAGATTGGAATCAACATTATCTGTTACTGCCTTGTGAAGGTCATCCATACTTGGAAGGTCATCCATACTCCCCCTCACATAGGCTATGACACAATGAATGCCACAGGCTTTGGGTTGACATGATCGAAGCTTTTTAGGACTCACTACTAAGGAGGAGCCAACGTCATATTGTTCGACTCCGGCCGGGGACATATCCTGCATGTCATCCCTCCTCTCTCTCTCACCCATCCTTCCTGTCTAAATCTTCACTGTAACTGTCAATAAAAAGGAAAAATATGAGTGGGACTGCCCCACTCAGAAAAAATAACTTCAAATTGTAACCGTCTTTAAGTTCACGAGGTCTGGCCCTCCCACATGCTCCCCAACATTCAAAATGGGTCAATATTGGATTTTTTATTTTTTATTTTCAATTTCTTTTTTTTCATTTTCGGGGAGCCGCCATCTTGGAAATATGCTAATTAGGCCTCATATAGCCCTAAGGCCCCCAACTAGATGTTCATTTTCTAAATAAGACTTCACGTGACATTGTCGCATGCATCCGTGCCTTGTAATCGCGTGATTGGCTAACAATAGACAACTTATATGTTTGTGATCTTGGTTGCCAGGAATACATACATCAGTACCAGCTTACTGTAATTGATGTCACACACACATTTTCTGCAAGTTTCATAGAGTGTCTCCAGTGACTTCATTAAGGCTGTGACAGGTTATAGTTGTGTTATTTATACATTATGACCACACACACACACACACACACACACACACACACACACACACACACACGCACACACACACACTCACACACACACACACACACACACACACATTATGGCCTTTGATCAATGCATATTTAAAAGGGAGTAGAAAGCTTGATTTAACTCAAGAAAGTGATACAAATCAATGGGTCTATTTACAGTACAGGATGTGAAATTGAATGTGTGTTTGTAGTAGTACCAGTAGTTGTGTGTGAATGCATTTTTCAGTTTTCATGTTAAGCTGTTACTACATGTTTTATGTTCACCTTGCCTTTCAAATGCTTCTCTTCAATGGTATCCATTAAAGGGACAATCCATCATTTCTAAACGCCAGCCCAGCCACAAAAAGCTGAGGGATGGGTTTGGAGAAATGTGCCACTCTCAAATTCATAGACGGAACAAATATCTTTCAAGAATCAACATGGGTATATATACATTAATATATCCAAGAAAGGCATCCCAAATGACAGTTTGTGTCTGTAAGAACCCCATTGGAGAGTATTTTCTATGACTGTATGCCAGGATTCTTCACACATCAGTAGCATAACACATTTCAGTCTCACTGCCTTCTCCCTTAGTGTACTGTATATGCCTCAGTGGAATGTTATGGCTCTCTTGCGTTCACATTGGTCTGTGTATCATCCTGGATTCCATGGTCTGATTCGTGCAAATAAGCATGTCCTATCCTTCATATGATTTACATCTGTTAACCTTACATATACTGTATGTTCTGTCATCCCTATAACTTATATAGAATGCAGTAGACGTGGAGGACAACGAGGGAGAGAGAAAGAAGAGCATCAGAATGGCTGTTTTTAAACTACAGAATGTGGAGGACTACTATGAGATCGGAGAAGTGCTGGGCAGGTGAGAGAGTATAATCGTACAGAGTACTACTGTCTCTCCTAAAGACCTCTTCATCCCCACTACCCCCGGTACTGTTTCTCTACTGCAAATAACATAAAAAATGTATGTAAATTAGTTGGTTTTGTTATTGATCTAAATTGAACATCATATGAAATGTTGAACACACTGCTGCACAAAAAGTGTTGAAGTGTTATTAGGATTTTAAAAAATAATAATAATTAAACGCCCCCTTATTAAAAAAACAAAGAAGTAAACTCCAGAGACAAGTGTGTATGTTTAGACAGTTGTTACACTGCTAGGCCACACACATGTCAAATCTTTACTAGGAGGTGTGAGTAGAGATGCAGCTACAATGATGATCCTCAGACTCCTCTTTTTTCTTTTTTTAAAGGAGAGTGGACATCTACCCTCCTTCACTCTTTATGTTTCTTTATTTAGATAGGTAGAAGTTGTAGAGGTGGGGTTACATTGAGAGAGAGAGAGAGAGAGGAGAGAGCTATGACATTCACCACTCTGGCTCTAGACTAACCCTCAGTCCTCACCCAAAATAGTGCTGCTCTTCGTTTGGATCTATACTTGAAAAGTTGAGTGAAGTTAAAGTAGAGATTCTCAGCTTTTATTGAAGTGTTCTGTGGATGTTGCTATCACCATGCAGCCATTACAACACGTTTTAGACATATAGTACCCTATTTAATCCTTTGTATACAAAGTATACAACCCATTAACCACACCAAAAGTTGGGTATCCTCTCTGGTGAAGGTCTGCCAGGCCTGTACGTCAGCCATCTTCAGTTGTTTCTTTTGAGGAGGTTTTGCCTTAAGTCTCCTCTTTAGCAAATGCTTAAATGCAAAAGGATTTAAATCGAGATTGACTTGGCCAGTCCCTGAAAAGCTCCCTAGTTGCTATGGCTGTATGTTTTGGGTCATTGTCCTGCTGTATGATGAATGTCCATCTAATGAGTTTGGAGGCATTGGCTCGTTCTTGGGCTGAAGAAATGTTTCTGTACACTGGGGTTAGCTTAGCGGTTACGTCATCAATGAAGACAATTATTCAGGTCTATTGGAGGCCATCTATGGCTAAGCCATAACACCCCCTCCACCATATTTCACAGATGAGGTGTTATGCTGTGGAGGTTGGGCAGTTCCCTTTTTTCTCCACACTTTACTCCATCATTCTGGTACATGTTAATCTTTCTCTCATCTTTTTCCAGATGTCTGCAGGCTCTTTAGGTATTTTTTAGCAAACCATAATCCTGTTTTTGTGGTTTGTGTCTTGCAATGTCGCCTCTAGTTCTGCTAGTGAAGTTCAGGTTTTTCTTGTGGTGCACATTATTCGGTCATCCACTGTAGAAGCCTTCCTTGGCCTACCAGTTGCATTTGCATTTGAGGTTTTGGTTATGTTTCTTCTAGATTCTTTTCTGATATTTCAGCCTCATAAACGCTTCTGTTATGTCCCCAAATAATATCCAGGGGACGCGGCAAGTAATAATGAAATGAACCGGAGGACAAAGAGGCGGACAGGAGAATATAAATAAACCAAGAATCTATTGTATAACTTAAAAATAAACAGTTTTCAGAAAAACACTTAACTGAAAACTACTTTCAAAAACAGGGAGAAAATGATAGATTGTTTAACAAGGTAGAAGCCAATTAAAGTGGCCAAACACAATACTAACAGACACACTCCGTCTAAAAAATGAGTCACGGTTACTGACGCCAGTACACGCTACAAATTGTAGCAACACACAGAAATTCACTACAGTAGTAGCTTTAGCTGTCTAGCAACCAACACACAGGCACATACTACAGTAGTATCTGTCTAGCAACCAACACACAGTTGCCCACTGGCACCATCTGTTAGTTCCACCTGTCCTTTATCCTCCATCCTTGATGAGCAAGTGAATACAGGTGTGCTCCCTTATGCCATCACCATGGCGATAGGAAGGGGGAAGGACAATAACCTGGGGAGAGACACAGGGAATAACAGAAACACACACACACAACCACATTACAACAGTAAACACACACACACACAACCACAAACACAACCACACTATGGCTGTAACAGCTTCCTTCATTTTTATTGACGTCTCTTTGGTCCTCATGTTGACAGACACCAATAGCAGACTCCAAAGGCAAATGCAAAGCTTAGAATCAATTGACATTGAGAGCTCTCTTATAACTGCAAAATTATGTGACGTAACACACCAGAAACACCTGTCAAGCCAATTGTCCCATCACTTTAGGGTACCCTGAAAAAGGGGGACTATGGAGAAAAGTGTTGTAATTTCTGAATGGTGCACCCAATATGTACAAAATACCATCATTGATTTCAAAACCACATTTTTGGAGTGTAGAGGCAAAAGAAGATATGCATGTGTATATATATGTATCCAATATGTACAAAATACCATAAAATAAAAGCTGATAATCTCTACAAATGTAATTGTTTGATTTCAAAGCCAAACCTTCAAAGGCAAAAGAAGAAAAAATGCTTCACTGTCCCACTACTTATGCAGGGCACTGTACGTACATATTTGACCCAGAGCAGTACCAACATGAAACCTGGGTGCCTGTCCTATATAGTTTTCTCTCCTTATCTGAACTTGATTTGAGCTTGTGTCGTGTATTCTTATTGATTATGAATCAAAGAACCGTTAGTTTAAGACAATTTAATTAGTTACAGGCAGATTCATACATTACATGCGTTCTCCATGGACATCAGGGTGGGAAGAGAGCGCTCTGCCTCTGTCTCTCCCCCTTCCCTTTCAGAGGGGAGGGGCCAGCGTGTGTGTGTGTCTTTGCCCAACCCCCAGGTCTCTGATAGCTGGTCCAGGGGCCATCTGTTAATGATCAGTGTGTGTGTGTGTATGTGTGTGTGTTTAAAATATACTACATATTCATACATAGATCATACATACTACAGAAATATACGACACATCCCCCCTCGGACCACCCAGAGGGTGTTCCGAAACTAAACTACCATAAAACAAAAACAAAAACACAAAACCCCACAAACCAACTCAAAAAAAAAAAAAAAATTTTTTTTTTTTTTTTTTTTAAAATAAAATTAAAAATTAAAAAATAAACAACAACAGACAGAAAAACTACACCAACACACAACACAAGAAGCACAATAACACAGACCAACCCAGGACCAGTATTAGGAACCAAAGATATCATAAACAAAAAATAGAAAACAACCAATAATAAAAAGAATTTTGAAAATAACAATCACAATTAAACTAAACACAGTTTATCATGCACAAATCAATACAGAAACTTCCAACGACCGATGTTTTCTTTGTCCTTGAAGCGTCGGGGTCAGAGGTTACTAGCACTTGTACCCAGTTGGAGAACAGCCTTTACCGCTGTCTCAGATTGATAACACTTCCATAGTCAGGAGCTTTCCATTTTCGTTGCGCTAGGAACAGAACCTCTCTCCTAGCTTTGTATAACCACCACATCACTTCTCAACTGACCTCAATCACATACGATATAGAAATAAACAAACAATACACAAATAATGACATTCAGTTATCATAACACATAATTTTCCAACAGTAAGCATAGGACAAAGGGAATGCATTAATGCATAGATCTTCACCTCAGGTGAGGACTAGTCTTCTGAAAAGTTCATTAACGTGGACTGAGTGACTGATTTTCCAAAAACAGTCAATGAGGCCCTGCCTCCTAAGAAAGTCAAAAATCATGTCTGCTATAATAGGTGCTCCTATCTTGGCAAAATAAGTTTCCCATGCCCCTAAGACCGTTTCCAGCCATGCTATCATCTGCTGTCCATTCCCGTCGTTCCCTTTGATCTGCTGCTTCACTACCCTATTCATAGTCTTTAATCTTTTCCTAACTGGTCGTCGTCCGTCAGTGTCATTGAGGTTAAGGCAGCCGCCTGGTCCCCTCCCACGCTGATCAAGGTCTGGGGAGTCGCCCTCAGCATCATCTGAAGCATGGTGCAGGCACTCGCCAGCATCCCCAGTAGCACAGGTGTCCAGGCTTTGGACACTCCCAGGCTGGACCTCCAGACTGTCAGCACTCTCTGCTTCGTTGGTTTCTGGTTCATTGGCATCTGGACAGCTTTCCACTGTCCCCTCGGTTTCAGGCACTGCCGGTAATGTCACTGGCTGTAACACTGGCATTGCCACTGGCTCTGGCAACACCACAGCATCTCCTCGTAGCTCCTCCTTCTCAGGTTCTCTGGGGACCTCGGCACCTGTTGGCACAACATCCTGCCTACTCTGTACATCCACCCCCCTGTCCACCACCCGTGGCCCTATTGGGGTAGGGATATGCCCAGACACCACTGGTGTACCCACTCTGATGTTGTTTCTCCAACAGACCCCACATTGACCTAAAGCATGGTCAATCTGTTCCATCAAATATGGACTCCAAAACCCATATTTCTTGGTAATCTTGCGTCTTACCTCCCCCCTAGCCACATGTGCTAATCCATGAGCTTCCTGTATTAACATGCCTAATAAATCTGAGGGTGCTACAACCAACCCCTCATGATTCCTCCATAGACCTGTGTCATCCTGACTTGCCCCCCTTGCTAGCCAAACGCTCTTGTCTAACGTAGTTACTCTACTCTGTAACATCAATAAATCCTCAAGTGTGACCATGCCCTGTAATTGCTTTTCATGTGTGACCAGAAGACCTTTACCTGCCTTGTCTGCTCCTGTAATGGCTTTGGCTGCATCCTCTGCAGCCCTGTTACCTTGTGTGACATGTGATGAGTCAGACCTGTGTGTGGCACACTTCACTATAGCTAATTCCTTTGGCTTCATCATGGCTTGTAACAGCTTCATGATCTGTGCGTGATGCTGTATAGGCGTACCATCAGTTCTCTTAAAACCCCGCCCCCTCCATACAGCTCCATTAAAATGACAAACATTATGTGCATAGGCAGAGTCGGTGTACACTGTCACTCTCCGTCCGGTTCCCAAGTTGCATGCTTCCGTGAGGGCAATCAATTCAGCCAACTGAGCCGAGCAAGGCTGAGGAACTGCCTCAGCCTGTTCTACAATAAACTTTGAATTCTGTGCTTTAACTAAGGAATACCCAGCGCACAACGTTTCTCCTACCCCGTAACAAGACCCATCAACCCAATATTCTATATCAGCTCCCTTTAAAGGCAAAGCTTGTAGGTCTGTTCTATGCTTAATCACTCTGGCTGTCGATGGAATCTGAACACCGGATGGCACCGTCACCTGACAACCGTCAGGTGTGCATTTTACTGTACAGTTCAATTGGCATAGAGCATCTCTCCCTAGCAGCCCTGTTGGCGTGTGTTCTGACACAAGTGTTGACAGAGTTGCTCTCTGTCCCTTGTACTCTAAGTCTACAAGCTCAGTTGTAGGAATCAGCTGTTTAATTCCCTCAAATCCGATTGTCTTCACATATTCTCTAGACATAGGGAGGTGCGTGGCGCCTTCAGGCTTCTGTGTCACCACCAGCTGGCACCTCCCACTCGGATCTTCCGGGCACCCCTATAGGCCAGCTGCTGGGCCTCCGTAAGGGTTCATCACTCCTGGAGCAGGTGTAGTAGGGGGCCAATATCCTCCTCCTTGGCTCCCCCCTGCGCCCCCCTGGGGCCTGTTGCAGCAGGCACAGGCTAGATGTCCATTCTGGTCGCACTGGCATGGTTCTAGCATCTCCTTCCCTGCTGCTGTCCATCCCCCTGGTGGTGGTCCTTGGCCAGGCTGTGTGTACATCTGGCATGGAACCGCTTGCACCCCTGGTGGCCCTTGTGGGTATGGATACCCCCCTTGTGGCCCCTGTGGGTAGGACTGGTAAGTAGCAGGATACCCCCCTTGTGGCCCCTGTGAGTAGGACTGGTAAGTAGCAGTCTGCACTCCAGGTGGCTGTTGCTGTGGGGCTAAAGCCTGCACTCCCTCTATGTTCCTCTCGCTTTCAGTCAATTGCAAATGAGTCAATATTCTGAGGGATTCTTCGTCTCGTGCCTTCTGTATCTGAATGTTCTTTCGATATAACTCCACGTGATGAGCTACGTGGTCTATATAAACAGCTTTGTTCATGTGTCGTAGCCCCACCACTTCTGCTAGCTTATCCTTAACTGGGGTAGGAAGCCCTTCTTGTATTTTTTCCCTGATTATGGATTTTTCTAAGGGGTTATCTTCAGCGTCTTTCCCTGTCACACTTCTCCATTGAGAGTGCATACGGGCAATATAACCCCTGGGATTCTCATCCCCCCCCAGTGGCTTCACAATGATATTGTCTGGGTGAATGTGAGTAGGGTAGGTCTCTCTGATTGCTTTCCACAGCCTGCCTCTGTTTGCTGCGAAGAGCTCTGGATCATAAACTGATGTATTGATATATCTATGAAGTCCTGCCTTCATCAATATTTCCTGCATTGTATCCAATCCTGCAATAGAAGCTAAGAGTCTTTTCAGGTCTCCCATCGCGACCTGCGTTCCTGTCAGTATCACGTCGACCCCTCGCGTCCACGAATGTCCTCCCTCTTGAAGAACTGGGAGTTTCTCGATTACTTCAGACAAATCTGTATGATGCCACGGATGATATTCCATCTTGTTACCCCGAATCAGCACTGGACAGTTCTTTAATGTATTTGATGACATTCGGTGACAATCTCCCTCTTTCTCCGGGCGTCTTCTCCCACCTTTCCTTTCGGCTGTGGCTATCCTCTTCCTGACCTGCGCGTTGTAGCCTCCATCTGCATTGTCGTCATCACTTGAGTCTGCACTGCCATCTTCGCTGTCATCTTCCTCGTCACTCCTGTCGTCCCCTTTTCCCCTTGGCTCCTTCTTCTTCTTCTGGGAATGATCCTCCAGTGCCTTAGCATATGGAGGGGGACTGGAGGCAGGACACTGAGCTATTTTCTGTCCCTCTACCTTAAATAGATCTAAAATAGCTAACTCTAACTTGCGTTTCTCTGATCTAATCTTTCCTCTTTGATGTGCTTTGTGCCCATTGATAAGTATTTCCAATGTTGCAATTAATTGTAAATTAATGCTGCCCTCTTTCGGCCACGGCTGTTCAATGTATGCCCAACGGCTATTCCATTTCGTTGACATTTTGCTAATTTCCCTAACAAGAGGATTCATTTTTTCCACTATAGCCATAGGGGATAACGTAGCCAACATTCCACGATGTTCACTAATATCTTTTAACAGCTTCGTGGAATTCGACCCCATTCTACTTGTTCAATATGCTGACAATATTCTATATTAGATAAGGTGTACGCTTCTTACAACCCACCTTATTTTGTCTTGTTTGCTAAACAAATGCTAGTCCAATATAACTGTATTAACCATCCCCACAAAAACCCTGCAACTTCAGAATAACAGACTTGCCTCTTGTGTATGTCAGTGCAGTATTAACTTAAATCTAATAGCTGTGTAAGTACTTTATACTTAAATGTGTTTCCTAATTGTTTATGAATGTGTCACTTAATTACTCATTCAATACTAATTACAGTTCTGGTCAACACAATTATTAAATCACAAAAGCTGGTCACACCTAAGTATTCACTGATCCACAAAAACCCTTTTACTGCTCAACTATCAAATATGTACTATTCTGCTATTCCTTAATCAAACACTGTGGAAATGACCTAACTAAAATAAAAGATGTAAATTACAAATATTAATCACAACCTGTAAAGAAATCGACTTGTCATTGGGAAGGAATAAAATGATTAATTATTCATTACAATCTGTAAGGAAATCGAATGTATCGGACTGTTTCATCGACCTCAGCTGTATCTCCCTGAGGATTTAGTGTTTTAAAATGTATTGTCGTATTTCGACCAGCAGATGGAGCTGTGCTCCGGCTAACGCGCATCGATTGCGCATGCGCCAACTCTTAGCCAAGGCTATGAATGTTTTAACCGTAACTCTAAACTATTTAAAACACCCCGAGATCAATTCACTATATCTCTATCTTTTCTCTATCAATACTAGTCTATGTGTATGGTTTTATCGCTATCTTTAAGAGATGAGCACTGAAAATCCATCAAACTCAGGCTCCCCTCTAAAGGAATGTTCCACTGTGTGTCTGCGCTTTTTGCAAAGCAGAAAGAGGGAAGGGCTTTATTGTTCTTGAAAGCCCACGGCCGTATTGGGGCCTGCTTAAAACAATCTCTTTAACACAACTTGTTTTCATAAACGATTACTTTTCACGACACAGCAATATCTTTCAATCCAGTTAAACCACTATTTATCTCATTCAAATATTCTACGTTCACGCTTCCCTCACAAAGATGGCGTCTAAGAATAGACTCTCTGACACACTGCAAATGGCGTCTAAATGCAAATGGCGTCTAAACTCCGCTGAAAGTACACTGCAACACCCTCATAAAAATGGCGTCTAAGAATAGACTCTCTGACACACTGCAAATGGCGTCTAAACTCCGCTGAAAGTACACTGCAACACAATGGCGTCCTTCCAAACAGACAAAAGAGCCTCACATGTTCTTCACTGCTACAATATAAAACAGACTACCCAGTCCTCCAACACATAAACACAACCTCACCGAATTTTACACGGACACACACACGATATTCCAATACCGTACAAACAAATCACATACCATCAAACACTATATTTTACAAAAAAACGGGCTTCCAAGTCCGGCTCTCACCACCCACCCATCAAAGATTTATGAAAAGTTTGCTTCTATTCCAACAAGATTACCGTTACACAGATTCTTTTGACTATAACTTATCTGAGATTTACAGCCTATTTTAAACACACCAATCGACTAGAGAGAGATTTCTGCAGAAAATCTACCTTTTTCGTCGAATTGAAGAGTCCGCACAATACTGTAAATTAAGTTATATTAAACTCCGTCGCTTGCTCGCCATTTACTGTCGTGTATTCTTATTGATTATGAATCAAAGAACCGTTAGTTTAAGACAATTTAATTAGTTACAGGCAGATTCATACATTACATGCGTTCTCCATGGACATCAGGGTGGGAAGAGAGCGCTCTGCCTCTGTCTCTCCCCCTTCCCTTTCAGAGGGGAGGGGCCAGCGTGTGTGTGTGTCTTTGCCCAACCCCCAGGTCTCTGATAGCTGGTCCAGGGGCCATCTGTTAATGATCAGTGTGTGTGTGTGTATGTGTGTGTGTTTAAAATATACTACATATTCATACATAGATCATACATACTACAGAAATATACGACACTTGGTACAATGGAACTAACGGGAATAGTCTGAAAAGTGCAAGCCCGCCCATCTACCACTCCAGGCAGGCTCAATCAAACCAAAGTATTCCAGAAAATAAACCAAAGAAACCCATGTTTCCCACACCTCTCCCTCCCCATAGTGGTAACTTTGGGCAGGTGCGGGCGGTGCGGGAGCGCTCCTCGGGAGTCCGCTGGGCCGGGAAATTCCTGAAGCTGCGGAGGAGCGCCAGCAGCCAGCTGGGTATGGAGAGGAGGGACGTGGAGAGAGAGGTGGAGATCCTGCAGGCGCTGCAGCACGCCAACGTCATGGCGCTAAGGGACGTGTTCGAGAGCCGCGCCGAGGTGGTGCTCATCGTGGAGCTGTGAGTATAGGATGGAGGGATGGAGAAAAGGAGATGGAGGATGGGGAGGAGAGGGTGTTGGGTGGAAAGAGTGAGGTGTTTGAGAGGAGGTGTTCATTCACAGCTTATTGTGGAGCTGTGAATGAAGTGGGATGTGATGAAGGGATGGAGAAGGAGGCACGAAGTGCTGCAACATGTCAACGTTATGGCAACAAAGCCCAACTTCTGTATCCACTGCGTGTTAGGAGCCTGTCTAGAAGCCTGTCTAGGAGCCTGTCTGTCTTTCTCTCTGCCTGTCCGATTATGGGATCTGTCTATCTGGCCCAATTGTTTAAAACTTTTGATCTGGATTCCGATTCTTTGATCCAGGATTGATCCAGGATCAGATCTTTTTTCTTTCTTTTTTTTCTGATCAGGATCAGCCAGCTCGATTTGATCCTCGATCAGAGAAAAGAATCGGGATCAATCTGATCCAGATTAAGTTTTGAACAACTGGTTAAGGTTACTCCCATAGATTAGATTAGAAAAGAAAAGATTAGAAAAGAAAAAAAATAGGAAAATGTAGGCAATGAAAAATTAAAAGGGCAAAGACCATAGGGAGTTAGAGAGACTTTGTAGGAAAGAAAGAGATAAAACTAGACTGGTGTTACTTCCAAGTGATGTTAGTCTAGAAGGAAAACTGATATGGGGCGAAAGTGAGACTCTGGATCAGAACAAAGCTGGATGACGTGTTTGGTACAGTGACAGGGTCTGTCTCTGTTGTGACGTGTGTGTGTGTGTGTGTGTGTGTGTGTGTGTTTGGTTTTGTGGTGGTCTGTTGTATATCGCATGGGTGTCAGACATGATTGCTCATAATGTGCAGATGCAATCATGCCGTGTCACATGTGTGTGCCTGTCTGTGTGACGTGTGTCTGTGTGTCTGCCCCCTCAGGACACAGTGGGTATGATAGAAAACATTGTGTGGATCACCTCACCTATCCTGTTTAATAGGAAGACAACGAGAATCAACTATCATTACTACCTCTAATCTTAACAGCCAGACACTGGCTCCCTATGGCCCCGCCCACTTCCTATAAATATAGCAGCAATGCAGAGATCCACACATGTGTGAGACATACACACACACGCACACACACACACACACACACACACATACACACACACATAGAGTCACAAATGCAATCTAATGTAATCAGAATAAGTGTGCCGACTGAGGTTGTTTCTGTGCGTGTGTGTGTGTGTGTGTGTGTGTGTGTGAGATTGAGGGAGTGAGGGAGTGAGTTTGTGCCTTTGTGCTGGTTCAGTACTTGTCTGAGCTGTTAATGGAGCGGCCTGTATAGACAGACAGAACTATTGACTTTCCTTGTAATCAGTAAGCAGCACTAATACAATCAACTTCCCATATTTTCTCTCTCTCTCTCTCTCCCTCTCTCTCTTTCTCTCTCTCTCTTTGTCACCCTCACCTTCCCCTCTCCTTCCCTCACTACGCCCCCTCCCTCCTCTCCATGCCACAGTATCAGCGGAGGGGAGCTGTTAGACTTCATAGTGGCGAAAGAGAACCTGTCAGAGGAAGAGGCCATCGAGTTCCTCAAGCAGATCCTGAAGGGAGTGGGCTTCATGCACAGCAAACGCATCGCCCACTTTGACCTCAAGGTGAGAGGGGCACACACAGGGGGCGCATGGTCCTCACTTCCTCTGTCCTCACATCTGTCCTCACACCCTCTGTCCTCACACCCTCTGTCCTCACATCCAAATCACGATCAAATAAAGAGTCACTAGAATGGGGGAAATGTGCTTTTAGTAAAGAAAATGTAGTGATGAACATGGGCAGGAAATAAATCAGCAAGAGAAAAGGAGCACAACAAGGAGCATTCGAGAAAGTAAATGTTTTCAACATATCAAAAGCAAAGGTAAGTAGTATAAAGTATAAAGTAAACACACAGAGTAAAAAACAAATAAAGACCAATAACAATACTGTTCCTACTACTACGTAGTAGGAACACTAATAATAATAATAATAATCACCCCATCTGCTCGTACCCTCCCACCCCTCTTGGCAGTTATATTATGATCCAATCCTTTTGAGAAGGGAGCGAAGACAGACAATTGGGACGCAATCACAGAAAAAGGGGAGATTTAATGGGTGTAGAAATTAGAGGTATTATAGACAAATGGGAAGGTGGTTCCCCCTATCTGGTGTGACCTACTAGGTTCAAATCATGGTCTTGTAGCTGGTGTGACCTACTAGGTTCAAACCGTGGTCTTCCATTAGACTGTGTTAGCCCGTGGAGCTAAAGCCCAGGCATTAGTTCTGGGAGCTAATGCAAGTCTTCGGATCTCAGGCAAGGTCCGTTATTATCATCCTACTGTGCTGTGGTACTGTACTGTGGTTCACTGAACCACCTCCACTACATGTTTATTAAACTTCGGACACTCTTCTGACACCTTGATATTTTACATTGTTGAACGCTTCACGTAAGTAACAAGTGTTTCTCCTCTCTGTTCAGCCAGAGAATATCATGCTGGTTGATAAGACAGTGCCACACCCCCACATCAAAATCATTGATTTTGGGCTGGCCCACCGCTTCACACCGGGGGACGAGTACAGAAGTCTCTGGGGTACCCCGGAGTACATTGGTAAGTGGAACAACCCACATTCTCACAATGGTCACATGAACAATTAGAAGTCTATGTCTGATGTGGGTGTTTTCAGTGGTCTTAGAACATTTAATTGTGTACGGTATGTGTGATTGAGGAGCATGCGAGCGTGTATGTTTGATGTGTCTACTGGCTTTTGTGTCTTTCTTTCTGTCTGTCTGTCGGGCCTTATAGGATGACAGTTACAATATTAATTTTAATTAATTTTGACATTTAGCAGACGCTTTTAATCCAAAGCGATTTACAATTACGGTACGAATTACAGGGACATTCCCCCTGGAGTAACTGAGGGCAAAGTGCCTTACTCAAGGGCACACTAGTAGTGGTGTGGTTTCAGGCGGGATTTGAACTCAACCTTCCGATCACAAGTCCAACTCACTATCCACTAGACCACCACTACCCCAATATGCGGTTGGCAAAGACATTTTGGCAATGTATTGTCAATAGCAAAGCATATCTACTATAGATAGATAGATAGATAGATAGATAGATAGATAGATGGTTGTGAGGTTGAGAGTGGTATAGTTGGGTGTTGAAGTGGTTGAGAGTGGCTTCAGTGGGGTAGAACTGGTAGCCAAGAGAGTGCATTGTTGAGTAATCAGAATGTGTTCTGCAGGTTTCCTGTTGTTTTTATATAAGAGTCCGGAAAGTTCCACGGCAGTTGCAGTAACAAAAGGGCTCTAGGAATGTTGGCCTAAAATCAACATTCCACCATGTTAACCAGATGAGACGATTTGGGGCTACAGAAAGCATGTTGAAGAACAATATGTGGACTTGTTTAAGCAATCTCTCTTTATGTCTATCTGTCAGTCTTTATTTAGCTTGAACCTTGCGAAACCTGCGCAGGTTGTCATGGAGACAACAAACGGGTAGTGGTGGTGGTTATGGACAGGATGTGACGTCAGAGCGTGCGGTGTGGGAGCAGGGGGTAGTGAGAGAAGGCTTCTGGCTAGGTGAGAAGTTTACATAGGCCCAGCAGGAAATGCAGGGGGGAACATGTTACAACTGAGTCACAGAAACACTGTAACAATTCTGCAGTAGAATGAACCCATATCTCTCTATCTATTTGTCTGTCTTGTGTGCAATATTGTGCAATAGACATGTGTGTGCATCTTACAGTGTTACTCAAATACAATGAGCTGCTGTATCTGTGGCAGTTGCAGAACAAAAGAACAAAAGTCATTCACGCTTCTACCTGCTACCGACCTGTATGGTCGAAGGGGGTGAACCACATGTTTCTCTCTTAACACTCTTTCATTTCCTTTCTCACTGTTATACAAATATATAATTTTGTCAGTTCTTATCCCTTTTGCACATTCATGCAAAACATTACAAATGTTGGAACATACAAATTTTTTTAGCACCTACCATTTCTACACAGTTTATATGACAACAATAACATTTGTCCAGAAATATTAGTTTCTAATATCAGAGTTGAAAACAAGTAATTTCTCCATGCGTGTTTCTCTAAATGGTACACATACAGGGCTCAGCCACAGGGGAAGGTCCAGGACACCTGACAGTCTGGTCTTTTAGAAAGGCATTTGATGCAAATCTAGGTTATATTATATTATACAACAGTTAGTTCCGACCAAGTCATTTGATTGGATTTGATTGGACAAGAGGCATTCCATGAGTGCTGATATACAGTATAACAGCACTGGGACTTTATGTATCACTCCGCCGCACAGATGTTCTACTAAATGACCGTTAATTAGACTACATGTTTGTGTTCAGGTTACTAGGCAACAGTCCATTTGAAGTTCAGTTGCGGGACTATTTTTTGTTTATTTTTATGATTAAATAAACAAACAAATCATAATCTGTTGTCGCTTATTACTGTTAACTAATAAATGGCGCTGTAGAACTGTTGTATAAAAGCAATATCACACTCAAGGTCGTGCTGTTATACTGAATATCAGCACGGCTGTGATTGCCTGCGGCCTCGTACCTATGACCGAATCACAGCTCACAGCACTTACTTGTTCTGTGTTCATATTATGGCCATCTGACTCCACAGGCTGGGGTGTGTTATTTGGCATCATGGAGGCTTCTTCAAAACTTTAATTTCTCCCAGGAAAATGTGGTTGCTAGCTATGGTATCAGGTCCCTCCCTGGCAGCTCTACTGTAGCCTACAGACACTGTCAGTGCCTTACAGAACCAATGCTTTTTACAAAATGATGTGCTTACCAAACTGTACACAGTGAGGGTGACTTTCGGCCTTGTTTAACTGCATGACCGACACTCATGTTGCAGAGTAGATTGTTTTAATTTCTCTTCATCTCTTGGTTCTTAATCCTGCCCTATCCATTATCACCATTATTACAGTATTGCTCTGTATTGGGTATTGGGTATGATTGTGTTAGACTTTTAATGGTCCATTATCACCATTTTTGCACAGATTTGGGAAACTAAGGTTCTGTGTACTAAAACGAACAAATACAAGAGAGGGACGAGTCAACAACACATTTTAAGTATGATTTGTCAGAATATGAACTTTTACAACTAGTGCACAGATAAATGTGCAATGAATAATGACATTTCTGCTATTTCACTCCTCCCCCCATCCTCACTCCCTCCCAGCCCCTGAGGTGATCAACTATGAACCCCTGAGTGAGGCCGCTGACATGTGGTAAACCATTTTACATGTTACTATGAGCAAATAGGTGCATTATACTGACAAATTAAACTATATTAATTTTCATTTGTATCTTAAGTTGTTCATAAGACAAAGAGGGATACCATAGGCCCTAACACTCCTGGATTAACCATGCAGTAGTCATAGTTGTGGTAGGCTAGATGTAGTTCTTCTTGTTTTGAATACAGTCTTTCATTACTCTTTGTATCTCTTGTCTATACAGGAGTATTGGCGTCATAACCTACATATTGTGAGTATCCAAAGATAAGCTGACAGGTTGAACTTCACTGTGGATGCAGTATTACAGTGTTAGCTAGTATCTAGCTCCCTAATGTCTCCCTAACACCACCCTATTTTACAGGTTGAGTGGCATGTCCCCTTTTCAAGGAGATAATGATGATGAGACACTACTGAACATTGTGGGGATGAACTACGAGTTTGAGGAGAACTCTTTCAGCCAGACCAGTGTCATGGCCAAAGACTTTATTGAAAAACTGCTGGTTAAAGACCCAATGTAATCAAACAATCTATTACTCATATTTTGATATAATTTATATGTGACACGGTCCGGTCATTTGGGCCGCAAGTCGGCAACCAATCAAAATGTTCCGACTTTTATTTTGAAACACGGAAATACTTTTCAAAGTTTTTGAAAATCACAACACGAACTCGCTAGTCAAGCCAAAATACTGCAATGCAATGGATTCAGTGAGTAATTCCCACTACTACCTAGTTAACTATAACACTACTTTACATTGTCAGCAGGCTCACAAAACAAGCTGTGTTAGTTGATAAGCGAGTGTGTCATTATAAAAAATGTGTTAACATTTTTCGAAAGAAAAGTCCGAACATCAAATCAGATGCTGACTTGCGGACCGATTGACCAGACCGTGTCACATATGATTACAATACATTTGTTGATTAATATCAGTACACATCTGTATGGTACTAGTAATTCTGTGATTATCTCCTCAAACAGAGAGAGAATGACAGCAGAGGAATGTCTACTACACCTTTGGATCAAGGTGAGAGAATAGAGTTTGTGAATGTGATACAATAATGCACAATTAGTTGGAACACGGTGAAGAGACTAAGTATGGGCCCTGTGTTTACTCTCTGTATAGTCTCTGCAAAATGGCTGCATCATATTATTAAATATATTAAATGATATGATATTCCCTTGTGCTTTAGCACAACCTCACCACAGCCTAACTTCAAAGTTCAACTGTGTTTGCTGGGTATAGCCAATATTTTCTCCATGTAGTTGAGTAATAGAATTCGTTTGGAATTGTGGATTTATTTTGTCAGATTTTTTTTTTAAAGAAAAAAACGAAATATGCTATGTGACTCATCTGGTGTTGGGTTTGTGTGCTACGTTGTAGGACTCTTGCCTTCATCTCCCCCAAGAGGCCCCAGTGGGACGTCACTCACCGCCTGGCCCTCTTCCCCTGATGAATGACATGCCATCTCCTCCCGGTGTAGTCTTCCCTCCTATACCGGTCCGACTGCGCCACCATGCTCTTTGTGGCAATACAACACCCATAGGTGGAATTCACATGGGCTCCTCTCACATGGGCTCCCTAACCCTCATGTCTGGCTTCCCAGCCGGCCGGCCTTCACCCCCTCCACGCCCGTTGCCTAAGCGCCCCGGCCCTTGCCTTCCAGATCCGGGTAATCTTGAATGTCTCGAACCAGAGCTAATAAAGGCAGTGCTTCTCATGAAAAGTTTACAGGAAGAAGAGAGGGTACTGGAAGGATTAAGGAGGATGATGGAAGAGGATACTAAAGAGGAGGACCACATAAAGGTTGTTAAGAGAGAAAACCTTTTCAATCAAAAAGAAGCAACATTAATGAAAGAAGAGGAGAAAAGGAAAAAAAGAGAGAAATCGAGGAATGAGATACTTCTACAGTGTAGGATGCTGGAAGAGGAGAAAACGAAAGAAAGAGAGAAAAAGAAGAATGAGATACTTCTACAGTGTAGGATGCTGGAAGAGGATACTAAAGAGGAGGACCACATAAAGGTTGTTAAGAGAGAAAACCTTTTCAATCAAAAAGAAGCAACATTAATGAAAGAAGAGGAGAAAAGGAAAGAAAGAGATAAAAAGAAGAATGAGATACTTCTACAGTTAAGGAGGGGTAGAAAAAAGAGGAATTCTTCGTTTCCACGACGCCCCCTTTCGGTATGTTAGCTTTGTCTTCTCTTTCCATTTAATAATAATAATAATAATATCTTATATCTAATAATGGTATTCATGTTAATATTATTAATATCTAATGTATCTTTTAATGTTAGTTGATGAATCTATATATTTGTATATATTTGCATATTTACTTAAATCGTATAGTATATTTTATATTATTTAGTTATTTTGTTTATCTTTGTGGACTGTATGGCTTATTCTTGTTTTATTAAGTAGTTTATATTATTGCTATTGTGTTTTATTGATTACTATTGTTTTTTTTGTTTTTTTATGCTGTGTGGATATTTTAAAGCACTTCGAGCTGCAAAGTTTGCAGGAAAAGTGCTTTTCAAATAAATATTATTATTATTATTATTATTATTATTATTATTATTATTATTATTATTATTATTATGCCAATGCTATGACACTAAGGTACCAAGCAAACACAGCCAAGTTGTTGCCTGTGTGTTAACCTCCTGTGAGGTTGCAACGTTGTTAGAAGGTAGCCAATGAAATGCTACTTTAATACTACTAAGGGTCGCGACAACGTAACTGCGGAGCCTTTAGCCTTTAGCCCATCTGGTAGGTGCCTTCCAACATGTTGCCACACTACAGCCGACTATTCCGAGAATGTTGTCCACAACCTCACCACAGCCTAACTTCAAGGTTCAACTGTGTTTGCTGGGTATAGCCAATATTTTCTCCATGTAGTTGAGTAATAGAATTCGTTTGGAATTGTGGATTTATTTTGTCCGATTTTTTTTTTTAAAGAAAAAAACGAAAAATGCTATGTGACTCATCTGGTGTTGGGTTTGTGTGCTACGTTGTAGGACTCTTGCCTTCATCCCCCCCAAGAGGCCCCAGTGGGACGTCACTCACCGCCTGGCCCTCTTCCCCTGATGAATGACATGCCATCTCCTCCCGGTGTAGTCTTCCCTCCTATACAGGTCCGACTGCGCCACCATGCTCTTTGTGGCAATACAACACCCATAGGTGGAAGTCACATGGGCTTTAAAGAAAAAAACGAAAAATGCTATGTGACTCATCTGGTGTTGGGTTTGTGTGCTACGTTGTAAGGCTGTGTTTGGAATGGCATACTAGCATACTACTCATACTAGATTTTAGTATGCCAGAGCGTTCACACTGTACAGTATGCGAGATCTGACTAGCTAAAATGTTTATGAGTAGTATGTAAAAAAATCTGTAAATCTTTTTACAACTTGTTTAGCTATTAAGTTCGGACTATGTCGAAGTAGTATCTACGGGTATCTACGGTAACTAAGGTAACGTCAGATCAGATACATACATCACATTTTTGGAATATATATGGTTACTTTCTCACCTGAAAACATATTAAAACTTCATAAAATGACATGTTAACACTTGTAGAGCCAAAATTACAGCTTTTAGCCAATATATTTTTAAATAGAGGATTTAAAATCCCCGCTCCTGGACCGGCGAAATGCATTCTGGGATGCAGTATGCATACTGCAGTGTATTGTCGGTAGGCTGGTATTGGCATACTTATTATGAATTTAGTAGGCAGTATACAGTATATACTCATTGAGTATGCTAGTATGCAGTATGCTAGTATGCCATTTCGAACACAGCCTAAGCCTTAGTGCTTTTTCTTTCCACAGAGAATTGACTCTTGCCTTCATCCCCCCCAAGAGGCCCCAGTGGGACGTCACTCACCGCCTGGCAAAGAAAAGAAAGAGATTGAAAAGGAGGAGAAACGTCGACAGAAGGAGGAGAAACTGAAATCAGAGGAGGCAAAAAAGCAAGCGAAAGTGAAGTTGGAGGAAGAAAAAAAGCAACAGAAAGAGAATAAGAAAAAGCAAGAGAAAGAGAAGAAAGAGAAAGAGAAGAGCCTTGAGCAAAAAAAGAAAGAGATTGAAAAGGAGGAGAAACGTCGACAGAAGGAGGAGAAACTGAAATCAGAGGAGGCAAAAAAGCAAGCGAAAGTGAAGTTGGAGGAAGAAAAAAAGCAACAGAAAGAGAATAAGAAAAAGCAAGAGAAAGAGAAGAAAGAGAAAGAGAAGAGCCTTGAGCAAGAAAAAAAAGAGATTGAAAAGGAGGAGAAACGTCGACAGAAGGAGGAGAAACTGAAATCAGAGGAGGCAAAAAAGCAAGCGAAAGTGAAGTTGGAGGAAGAAAAAAAGCAACAGAAAGAGAATAAGAAAAAGCAAGAGAAAGAGAAGAAAGAGAAAGAGAAGGAAGAGAAGATTAGACTAGAGGAGGAAAAAAAGAACGCAAAAGAGAGAATAAAGAAACTTGAAAATGAGAATAAGGAGAAGGAAAAGGAAAATAAAAGGTTTGCAGAAGAAGAGAAAAGGAGACTAAAGACTGAAAAGAAAATACAGAAGAAGGACAAGAAAAAGAAAGAGAAGGAACAAAAGAGAAGGGGGGAGAGGGTGGTGGGCTGATAGGCACCCCTCTCAGGGTGGTGGTGTGGTGGGGAGGGTGGTGGGCTGATAGGCACCCCTCTCAGGGTGCTGGGGTAGTGGAGGGCAGAGGGGAGGGTGGTGGAGGGAGAGGGGAGGGTGGTGGGGGGGAGAAAGGGGGGTGGTGGGGGGAGAGGGGAGGGTGATGGGGGAGAGGGGAGGGTGGTGGAGGGAGAGGGGAGAGTGGTGGGGGGAGAGGGGAGGGTGGGGGGATGGCTCCATCTCTTCCTAGCATCGCCATAATGATGTTCTCATGTGGTGTGTGGTGTGTGGTGTGTGGTGTGTGAGTGTGAGTGTGTGAGTGTGTGTGTGTGTGTGTGTGTGTGTGTGTGTATTAGTGGTAGAAATGGAGGCGTTTCGCCTGGACAGGCACACAAAATCAAAGTGCATTATCGGTTCAGGAGAAGATATAGATTTTTTACCTGGGTTGTTTCCTGTGTTCCCCAGACCTTTTAAAGACTGGTAGTAATGATGTGTGAATGGCACTAGAGTACCAGAGTACTAGACTATCAACGGAAGATAAAACAGTATCAGGAGAGGAGAGAGGAGAAGAAGCAAGAGAAAGAGAAATGGGAGGAACAGAAAAAATTTGCTAAAATTGAACTTGCGATGCAAAAAATAAAGGAGGCAGATATGAAAATAAAAGACTGGGAGGAGCAACAGAGAAAGAGAGAAAATGAGAAGGAGAAGGACGAAAAGAAACGTGCATTAGAGGAAAAGGAGGCAGAAGAGAGAAATGAGAAGCAGGACAGACCAAAAACAACGTCAAAGGAGCTACTCAGAGAGAAGATGGCAGAGACCTATGAAAGGGCAAGACTCAAAGCCAAAGAGGAGAGTGAAGATGTGAAACAACACTGATAGTCCGGGAGCCAAAGCTTTTTTTTTCTTCTTTTTTTTTGGATGAACCTTGTTTTGTCAGGTAAAGTTTTTTTTCTCTGCTGTTTCTTGTTGCTTGGGGGTACCTCTTCAAAATACAGGAAGGTGCCCTGTGATAGCCCTTGTGCATTTCAGATATTAACCCCTTCATGCCCGAAATGCCAAATATTCATGCAAAATACTCAAATCAAATGCATCAAATTTATGTTCACTCATGTTTACTCATACTCATGTATGTACAATGTATTTTTTGTGTTACTATTCATTAATTTGAAAGATTTTTTTTAAGTAAGTAAGTAAGTAAAGCTTTATTTATATAGCACCTTTCATACAAGAAATGCAGCTCAAAGTGCTTTACAACAGGAATAAGAACATAAAGTAAGGCAGTGGCTTGGTCGAGGACTTGCTGGAACGGTGCATCCACATTACCAATGGCTGATAGTTCGTACTCAGCTTTCAGGACTTTGATGACAGAGCCTTTTCCCAACCCATAGTAAGACGCTACGGTGTTGCATCCCGATATGGTATTACATTCATACATGGACTGATGAAAGGTTCTTGACAATTTCTTGTGAATGCTTGGCCAGTGTCGACTTGATTTAGTATAATAGTGGTCCACTGTTGCCCTTTCCTTGCGGGGGGATTCCATGATGAGTGGTACATCCAGCCCTGCCTGAAGGTGATGGTGAAGGAGGAGGACAAACACGTCTGTGTGATCAGAAACCACAGAGATTTGATGGGCTTCTCCAGCACACATCAGGACTTGTTGGACAATGATGGTGTCAACTTCTTCCTGCTGATCTTCTTGATCATAGTGGTTCCTTCTTTCTTCCATCTTGATCTCGATGGGGCATGGGTCCTCCCCTGTCACCACCAACTTGTGTTTGTTGGTGCTCCGTAGATGGAAAAGCCTGTCTTGGGTCAGTTCCTCATATAATAATAATAATAATAATAATAATAATAATAATAATAATAATAATAATAATAATACACTACCGTTCAAAAGTTTGGGGTCACCCAGACAATTTCGTGTTTTCCATGAAAACCTGCACTTTTATTTATCAAATGAGTTGCAAAATGAATAGAAAATATAGTCTAGACATTGACATGGATAGAAATAATGATTTTTATTTGAAATAATAATTTTGTCCTTCAAACTTTGCTTTCGTCAAATTGCTTTGCAGCAATTACAGCATTGCAGACCTTTGGCATTCTAGCGGTTAATTTGTTGAGGTAATCTGAAGAAATTTCACCCCACGCTTCCTGAAGCACCTCCCTTGATGGGCACTTCTTGCGTACCATACGGTCAAGCAGCTCCCACAACAGCTCAATGGGGTTGAGATCTGGTGACTCCGCTGGCCACTCCATTACAGACAGAATACCAGCTGCCTGCTTCTTCATTAAATAGTTCTTGCATAATTTGGAGGTGTGCTTTGGGTCATTGTCCTGTTGTAGGAGGAAATTGGCTCCAATCAAGTGCTGTCCACAGGGTATGGCATGGCGTTGCAAAATTTAGTGATAGCCTTCCTTATTCAAAATCCCTTTTAGCATGTACAAAAGCAGCCCCAGACCATCACATTACCTCCACCATGCTTGACAGATGGCGTCAGGCACTCTTCCAGCATCTTTTCACTTGTTCTGCGTCTCACAAATGTTCTTCTGTGTGATCAAAACACCTCAAACTTCGATTTGTCTGTCCATAACACTTTTTTCCAATCTTCCTCTGTCCAATGTCTGTGTTATTTTGCCCATATTAATCTTTTCCTTTTATTGGCCAGTCTCAGATATGGCTTTTTCTTTGCCACTCTGCCTAGAAGGCCAGCATCCCGGAGTCGCCTCTTCACTGTAGACGTTGACACTGGCGTTTTGCGGGTACCATTTAATGAAGCTGCCAGTTCAGGACCTGTGAGGCGTCTATTTCTCAAACTAGAGACTCTAATGTACTTGTTTTCTTGCTCAGTTGTGCACCGGGGCCTCCCACTTCTCTTTCTACTCTGGTTAGAGCCTGTTTGTGCTGTTCTCTGAAGGGACTAGTACACACCGTTGTAGGACATGTTCAGTTTCTTGGCAATTTCTCACATGGAATAGCCTTCATTTCTAAGAACAAGAATAGACTGTCGAGTTTCATATGAAAGTTATCTTTTTCTGGCCATTTTGAGAGTATAATCGAACCCACAAATGTGATGCTCCAGAATTTCAGGGGTCGGGAACCTTTTTGACTGGGAGAGCCATAAAAGCCAAATATTTCTAAATGTATTTCATTGAGAGCCATATAGTATTTTTAACATATAATAAATTAAATATGTCTTACTTTTAATGCGATTTCTGGTGCTGCATGGTTTTGCTGATGTCCTTGTAGTCTGGTTCATACGTGGTGAGGTTGAGCTTCATGCAGGCGTTGAGGCTTCCATCAGTTAAACGTGAGCGTAGGTTGGTCTTAATGTTCCTCATATGCGAGAATGACTGCTCACATACATACAGTATGTAGAGCCAAACATGGTCAATACGGCAATACTAACACGCTGCATTGTGTGGTATGTCACAGGAAGCTCGTTCCAAGTTTTCAGAATCAGCTGGTCTTTTTTCAGTTTTTTCATTTCTGTCCACTTGTGTTCCCTCGCCAGCTCTGCTCGCTGTCGCGCAAGACTTTCCAACTCTCCATTAAGTGTCTTGAACTTACTCATCCACATGTCTGATGCCTTCAGGTCAGCAACTTCCAGCTCAAAGTCTCCCATAGAGACCCCAGGGATGCATGTCAGGTCGATTTTGTCCACTGCACACTCATGTGGATGAGTGATGAACTTGAAAAGACCAGTGCGCGCACGAAATTCTCCAAAACGTGCTTTGAATGACTGCAGGAGATTGGACGTAAAGCCAGCTAGCTGCTGGAGATCCAGATGTTGAGTGAAGTCACTTGCTAAGCATGCATCTCTAAATTGTTGCAGTGTTACAAAGTGCAGAAGACGACCTGTTTCAATGTCCCTGAGAAAGACTTCCAGCTTGCTTTCAAATGCAAACACTGCTTGTTGAAGGGATGAGATTGTATTTCCAATACCTTGCATTTTCACATTGAGCTGGTTCAGATGGCCTGTTATGTCCACGAGATAGTGAAACTGCAGGAGCCAGTCAGTGTTGTCTAGCTCAGGATGCTTGACGCCTTTCATTTGAAGAAAAGTCCGGATTTCACTCAGGCAAGCTGCAAAACGGCTGAGCACCTTTCCCCTTGACAACCAACGCACGTTGCTGTGTAAAAGCAGACTGGGATAATGATTCCCAACTTCTTCTAACAGAGCTTTAAACTGGCGATCATTTAAAGCTCGGGCAACAACAGTTTTTTTTCTTTAGCAAACTCCATGAAAGACGTGAATAAATCCTCTCCTCTGGTTGTCCCTTTCATTGGCAAAACAGCCAAGCTTTCCTCACGCAGTGTGTCACCTGCAGCATACCTGGCAAATATACTGAACTGAGATAGATGGCTAACATCTGTTGACTCATCTAACGCGAGAGAAAAGTATGTCCCGGCGTTTATGTCCTTAATTTGTGTTTCCTCAACTTGATTTGCCATCATGATGCTACGATCGTGAACAGTTCTTGCTGCATGTGTTTTATTCGTTTGATTATCTTGTCTTTATTTGGGAAGTCATCAAACAGTTCATTGGCCACATCAAGCATGAATGTTTTGGCATACTCGCCATCTGTGAATGGCTTTCCATTCCTGACTATTGCCAAAGCACCCGCAAAGCTAGCGGAATTCCCGTCACCTTGCTTGGTCCACCCACGCAGTTGCTGTTGACTCGTCTGCACTTTCCGCTGTAGCTCCTCGCATGCCTTTTTCCTGCTGTCCCCCGCTGGATATTTCGATGCAAATGAAGCATGATGCGTATCGAAGTGCCGCTTTATATTTGACCGTTTCATCGATGCAATTTTATCATTGCATATTAGACATACCGCAGATCCTGCGATCTCCACAAATGCAAATTCCTCTGTCCACGCAGCCTGGAATGCACGGTAATCATCGTCTTTTTTTCTTTTTGCCATCTTTCTCGTTACAAGGGTTGAAGCGTATAAGCTAGTTCACTATCTGATCAAATTGTTTTTTATTTATTCACCTTTACAACGACCTCTGACACTCTCGCGAGACATTGGTTCCCGACCCGACCCACGGGTCACGGGTCATGGGTCCCGTGAAGAGTCCCGTGAAATTTAACTTCAAAACTAATTTCTGTTTACTTTAAAATGACACAGTATTATTACGCAATATCACAAGTATTTTAAAATCAGTTCCAAACAGATTTTTGTTTTCCAACTTTTTATTATTTATTTTTTTAACTTTTCAACCCAATTGTCTGGGAGCCATATGCCGTCACCGGAAGAGCCATAGGTTCCCGACCGCTGCTCCAGATACTCAACTAGCTCAAAGGAAGGCCATTTGTATAGCTTTAACCAGCAAAACTGTTTTCAGCTGTGCTAACGTAATTGCACAAGGGTTTTCAAGGTTTTTCTAATCATCCATTAGCTTTTAACGCGATTAGCAAACACAATGCTGGAGTGACGATTGCTGGAAATGGGCCTCTACACACCTATGTAGATATTCCATTAAAAACCAGATGTTTGCAGCTAGAATAGTCATTTTCCACATTAACAATGTATAGAGTGTATTTCTGATTAATTTAATGTTATCTTCATTGAAAAAAACTGTGACCCCAAACTTTTGAACGGTAGTGTACATTAGACTTATATAGAGCTTTTCTAGACACTCAAAGACGCTTTACAAACTGAAAAGATTGAGTAGTAATAATAAAAAGAAACAAAAGGTAAATAGAAGTATAGGGGCCTAATTGAGGTAGTGCGTTCTAGAGGGACGGGGCTGTGGCTGAAAAGGCCCTATCACCCCAGGTCTGGAGCTTGGTCCTGGTGGTCTTGAGGGTGGTTTGGTCATCAGACCTGAGGCAACGGGAGGGGGTGTGGAGGGGCACGAGGTCGGCAAGGTAGGAAGCGGCCAGATTGTTGATGGCTTTGTAAGTGGTGAGTAGGATTTTGAATTGGATCCTGTATTTTACCGGGAGCCAGTGTAGGTTTTGGAGGACAGGGGTGATGTGGTCACAGCAGCAAGTGGAGGTGAGCAGACGGGCAGCAGAGTTCTGGACGTATTGGAATTTGTTTAGGATGTTATTGTTGTTAAACCGTAGGGGATGCTGTTGCAGTAGTCGAGTCGGGAAGTCATGAAGGTCGTGGATGAGAGTTGCAGCAGCGGAAAAGGACAGGGAGGGTCGGGTGCAGGCAATGTGGGAAAAAAGCTGATTTAGTGACCTGGTTGGCATGGGGAAGGAACGAGAGGGTGGGGTCAAAGATGATGCTTGGGGTCAAAGATGAGGTTGCGGACGTGGTTGGGGGGGGTTACGGTGAAGCCATCGATGTTGAGTGAGAATGTCTGGGTGGAACGGGTGAGGGACTTTGGGCCGATGATGAGGATTTCCGATTTATTGCAGTTGAGTTTCAGAAAATGTTATTGTATCCATGATTTTATGTCGTTGAGGCAGGTAGTGAGAATGGAGTGGGTGTTAGGGGAGATGGTTTTGGAGGAGAGGTAGAGTTGGGTGTCATCAGCATAGCAGTGGAAGCGGAGGCTATGGCGGCGGAGGACCTGTCCAAGGGGAAGGATGTACAGGATGAAGAGGAGGGGGCCTAGCACTGAACCCTGGGGGACACCGTGGGTGACTGGAGCAGTGGAGGATTTACTGTTATTTATTGAGATGTATTGATATCTGTCTGAGAGATAGGACTTGAATCAGGAGAGGGCGGTGCCGGTTATGCCAATGTGTTGGAGACGGGCGAGGAGGATGGAATGGTTGATGGTGTCAAAGGTGGCGCTGAGGTCGAGGAGGATGAGGATGGTGAGGTGGCAGAAAGGAGTATGTCATTGGTGATTTTTAGTAGTGCTGTTTCAGTGCTGTGTTTGGAATGGAAGCCAGATTTGAATGGTTCATACAGGTTATTGCAGTCGAGGTGGGATTTGAGTTGGGCAGCAACAACTTTCTCAAGGATTTTGGACAGGAAGGTGAGATTGGAAATGGGTCGGTAGTTGTTGGGGGTGTCAGGGGCGAGACCGGGTTTTTTAAGTATGGGTGTAATAGCAGCGAACTTGAGGGCAGGGGGGACAATGCTGGTGGACAGGGAGAAGTTAATTATGTTTGTGATGAGTGGGGTGAGTGTGGGGAGACAGGCCTTGACTAGGGAGGAGGGAATGCGGTCCAAGGCGCAGATTGAGGACTTCATGCTGGTGACTGTGTATATAATAATAATAGGTTCAGCTGTTTCTTGTTGTACCTTCTGGGCCGGTAGCTTTGTTGATAAGAGGAGATGATTACGCTTTATGGAACGAGAAGCTTCGAGTTCCATAACGCTTTTATACAACGGTTACCACGTTTATCTATCAATATTTCACAAAAGAAAGACAAGACAAACTTTTAATTAATGTATTTGAATGGAACTATGTTTTAAGTGTATTAATCCTCTGAACAGTTGTTTATTGGTTGCTAAGCAACAGTAAGAATGTTACTTCGATAACGGTAATATATACAAACGCGGAGTAATATGAAAACATGTGTCAACATTCCATTTAGCCGTGCGTATATCATGGATATCAGCACGGCTAGAACGCAAACTGACCAATAGAGACAATGGACCGGATCTATCCGTTGTATAATGGGGAGTGTGTCTATGTTCCCACAGCCCGATGGTCCCACAGCCCAATGGTCCCACGGCCAATGTTCCCACATTTCTAAGTAATCTAACTAACCCTAGCCCTAGCCCTAGCCCTAATCCTAACCCTAACACTGACCCTAACACTGACCCTAACCCTATCCCTAGCCCACCTATGAAATATTAGAAATGTGGGACCATTGGGCTGTGGGACCATTGGGTTATGGGAACATAGGGATGACCCTGTATAATGTTTCTTGTTGACCCCTGTCTCTCTGACATCTCTGGTGACGGACTTGGGCCCGATCCCGATTCCCTTTCCTACCCCTACAGCTCGTTTTGGAGTGCCACTCGCTTTAGAGCCTCTGAACAGAGCCACAAGGCATAGTGGTTGAAATCTTTCCCTAAGAAAAGACAAGACTGACTTCATACCTGTCAGACAGTGACGTCTACCTCATCTTCGACAGGTACTATGGCCGTTGGGCCCAGGGGCTGAGGCTGTTCTTGCCCGTTTTACTGTGCTCTCAACTTCGCTCCATGTAGGGGGCCTTGTTTCCATCTGGTGCTCAGGTGGTTGGATTGGTGGCATGTCATCCGGAATGCTGGCTGGCACATGCCTCTGGTTGTCAGAGTAGGTCTTCCTCAGGTGCTCCTCTAGTTCCCTTATGGGTACTTTGAGGGTCCCTGTTTTCTCCTTGACAAAGAGGTCTTTGACGAACTTGTAGGGATCTCTGTAGAAGGCAGTCCTCGTTCGCTCTTTCTTCTTGTGTTGCTTTCTCAAGCATTCTGCTCTTCGCAGTGTTGCAAGACGCCGCTTGATGTCGGCCTGTAGTGCCTCAAGTCCTTTCCTTTCCACTTCTGTGGCCTTCTTCCACTGTTTTCTCAGGCACCTTCTTTCTTTCACAAGTCTTTCAATCTCTTGTTGTCTCCTGGACTTGAGATGGGCTGATGGTTCCTTCTGTGTCCCATGGTTCTTACTTTTCACCCCAAACCTCTCTGCTCCATAGCTGTAAATTATCTCTCCAATCTTGTCCAGTTTTCTTTCCACGCCTCCTTTCAGACCTTCTAGAAGATGGACAAGGTCTGTGTCTGTGTTTTCCCACTCCTTTTTCTGGCAGGCTTTAGGCCACAAGATTTGAGGCTTTCGTCCATTCATCTTCCTCTCCACTGCTGTCTGTGGCTAGATTGGCTCTGGACTCATGTCCGTTGATGGATCTGTGCTTGGTTGAGCTTCGTCTGGGGTTCTGATACCCTGTGGACTGTGGTGAATATCCTGCCACTGGGCTTCACTCGACTGATTTGCCCTACCTCTGAGGAAGTAGTGGTCAATGCGAGGCACCTCGCTAAGCTCTCTTAGGCACTTTTTCCTGCCCTGGTGGATCTTGAGACCCTTCTCTGATGTTATCTTTTTCCAGCCACAGATGCAGCTTTGTAGCTTGTGTCCTGCCAGTGTTGTTACTCCGTCAACTACCGTGCGGATCATTTGATTCGTTGTCATTTCCGTTCCAGGGTCTGTTACCGTGTGATCCGCCGATGAGTCATCTTCCGCCCCCGCTCTCGCAGACTCTAGGGGTGTTTTTCCTTTTGAATTTTTCGTAGCCATAGTTGGGTGGAACCAAGTCACTGTGTAGTGAAAGGCTCCTGCCAACACGGGTAGCTAACCCATGCCAGCCCCGTTGGGGTCTGTTCCCTCCTGTCAGCTGTCTCTTCAGGCCGTCACCAGGTCTTTCCCAGGTTGTCAGCTGCCCTTTCGCAGCGGTCACTGGTTTTGACACCAGACATCAGGATTCTTAATAGGACTGGCTGTTAAAATCCCTAAATATTCAGCACAACAATTGAGTGGAGTTGGAGATGTCCTCTTGGGTGAAGTGGAATTTTGCAATGATCACGTGGTGCCACCAGTACGACACATCTTCAGTTGTGGTCCCCGACCTCATTGGGTGTTTCGGCCAGTTATCACAAGACACCCTCTGCCGAGGTTGGCCCACCACAGGCTGATCAGGCCTGGGTGTGTGTCGCACGGTGGCACCACGTGGTCATTTGGGAGCCCATGTTGGGTCCCTACGTTTCAGCCACAGCCAGTGACTGCTCCGTTCTGCTGCAGTGGACAGTTCTCTGATTGCCTTCCGTTGGGCCTGTCCTCTGATCCCTACTGCCCTCAGGAGCCTTGTGGTGGAGCTGGCTACAAAGCCTCTGCAGCCCACCTCCACTGGCCACACCTTCACGTTCCAGCCCCGCCCCTCTGCTTCGACTGCTAAGTTGGCATACCGCAGCCTCTTCCGTTCGAATGCCTCATCGATGGCCTCCTCCCATGGGACCGTCAGTTCTACGATGAAGACACGCCGGCAGGACTTGGACCAGAGGACTAGGTCTGGGCGCAGGTTGGTCACTGCAATTTCGGGTGGGAAGGTGAGCCTCTGGCTGAGGTCTACCCGCATTTCCCAATCCCGGGCTGCGTTCAGTGGGCCTGAGTCTGGAGGTGATGGCTTGGTCCGCTGTTTCTCCCCTTCCCGGATGAAGGTTGTTTTCTGTGGAAAGGTAGTCTGGGCATTTAGAGGCATGGCGTTGGTGGTTACCCTCTTGTGCTCAAGTTCGGCAGCCAAGCACTTTAGCACTTGGTTGTGGCGCCAGGTGTATCTTCCTTGAGTTAGACTGGTCTTGCAACCCACCAAGATGTGTTTGAGGGTTGCTGGGGCTGCACACTGGAGACAGGCTGGGTCCTCTCCATACCAGAGATGTAGGTTGGTAGGAGAGGGCAGGACATCATATGTGGCTCTGATGATGAAACTTAGCCATTAGACTCCATGCTCCACAGCTCGTTCCACATGATTTTCCTCCTCTCCACGCTCTCCCACTTCATCCAGCGGCCTTGCTGGGCTTGGGAGACTGCCTTGGCGCACCTGGCTGCTTCCTCCTGGTGGCGCACCTCCTCAACCACCATCTTCCGCCGTTCTGTTGGAGTAGCCTTTTGCCATGTGGGTGTTGTTGTTTCTAAGCCAAGGCCCCCTCTGCCATGTTGGACATGCCCCACTATATCCCGGTGTCTGAGGGCGGTCTTTGCCACCGCAACTGCTGCAGATGGCTTCCATTTCCTCCCCGTTGCTAGGATTGGAGCTGCACCTCTGACGAATGGATCCCGGGATTCTGTGAGAGACATTTCCAGCCTTGATTTGGCACATTTGTACTCCTCCACCAGGCTTGAGATTGGTAGGGAGAGGGCTCCGTTGCCATACAGGCCTATGCTGCTAAGGCCTCTCGGCAGTCCAAGCCACTTCCTCACTTGTGCATTCACCAGTCTCTCCAGCCGGTTGGCATGGGATAGTGTGACCTCGTAGATGGAAATTGGCCACATGAGACGGGGCAGCAGTCCAAACTGAAAGCACCACAGCTTCAGCTTCCCAGGGAGAGCAGTGTTGTTGATCTGCTTGAGGCCACTGATTATATCCTGCTTGAGTTGTTCCACCTGCTTCGAGTCTTTGAGTTCTGCGCTATACCAGCGGCCAAGGCTTTTGATAGGCTTCTCCAGAACTGTTGGTATTGGCTCGTTGTTGACGTGGAACCTCTCATTGGCAAGCTTGCCTTTGACAATGGAGATACTGCGGGACTTACTGGGTTTAATCTCCATTCGTGCCCATTTGATGTTTCCCTGGAGTTTATCCAGCAGGCGTTTGGTGCATGCGTTTGTTGTTGTTATTGTCGTGATTACAGTACCAAGTCTGTCACCAGAGATGTCAGAGAGACAGGGGTCAACAAGAAACATAATCTCCTCCTATCAACAAAGCTACCGGCCCAGAAGGTTGTCATCCATTTACAACAAGAAACAGATGAACCTGTTATTATATGAGAAACTGACCCAAGACAGGCTTTTCCATCCACGGAGCACCAACAAACACAAGTTGGTGGTGACAGGGGAGGACCCATGCCCCATCAAGATCAAGATGGAAGAAAGAAGGAACCACTATGATCAAGAAGATCAGCAGGAAGAAGCTGACACCATCGTTGTCCAACAAGTCCTGATGTGTGCTGGAGAAGCCCATCAGATCTCTGTGGTTTCTGACGACACAGACGTGTTTGTCCTCCTCCTTCACCATCACCTTCAGGCAGGACTGGATGTACCACTCATCATGGAATCCCCCCGCAAGGAAAGGGCAATAGTGGACATCAAGTCGACACTGGCCAAGCATTCAGAACCTTTCATCAGCCCATGCCATATCGGGATGCAATCGGGGTTTGGAAAAGGCTCTGTCATCAAAGTCCTGAAAGCTGAGTACGAACTATCAGCCATTGGTAATGTGGATGCACCGTTCCAGCAAGTCCTCGACCAAGCCACTGCCTTACTTTATGTTCTTATTCCTGTTGTAAAGCACTTTGAGCTGCATTTCTTGTATGAAAGGTGCTGTATAATTTACTTACTTACTTACTTAAAAAAAGTAATGAATAGTAACACAAAAAATACATTGTACACAACCTCCTTTATGAGTAAACATGAGTGAACATAAATTTGATGCATTTGATTTGAGTATTTTGCATGAAATCTCATAAATAAATAAAAATCTGGGATTTTGGCATTTCGGGCATGAAGGGGTTAATATCTGGTACCCCCAAGCAACAAGGGTTAGGGTTAGGGTTAGGGTTAGTAGAGAAAAAAACTTTACTAGAAATCCCTCCATTCACCATATCACTCCAGTTCTCCAACAACTTCATTGGCTCCCCATCAAATTCCGTATTCATTTTAAGATTCTCCTTCTCACCTTTAAGGCTCTCCGTAACCTAGCACCCTCATACCTCTCTGAACTCCTTCTTACTCACACTCCCTCCCATAGTCTCAGATCTCCTCTGCCCCACCTAACATACGTAATATTGACAATCTCACCACTTTCACAATCCAGTCTTAAAACACACCTTTTCACAATGGCTCACTTGGTTTGATCTCCTGCATTTTGTTTGTTGTTATCAGATTTTTCTGTTTTTGTCTCATTTTGCTTTGTTGATTTTAATGTTTTGATAGCCTTGAAAGGCGGCGCATGAATAAAATGTATTATTATTATTTTTATTATTTTTTTTATTTTTTTTATTTACCCGACAAAACAAGGTTCAACCCCATGGCTCCCGGACTATGAAGAAGAGGCTGCCCTTTAGGTCAGGGTGGCCTTGGACCAAAATACATAACAGATCTCCAAATAAATAAATAAACTTGCCTTGCCTTGAAATAGTTTGTTGTATGGATATATTGATAATAATACAAAATATATATATAATAAAAAATGATGAGAAATATGTGCCCCCTCACAAATTCAACATCATTTGAAAATATATTTGAAGTTCTATGCAGAAACGGGAGGGGGGGATATTTATTCTGCATCCATGCTCAACACGTTTCTGGAGTAACAGGTTACATTACTGGGCTGACGGGCACGTTCACATTTGCACACGCTGTATCTCGGTGTAACACCTACATAAGGTGATACACCTTCAACCAAACCCTTCCCCTGAACCTTAAACCTAACTGCAACCACATTTGAATCAATTTGTGGGAGAGACTGCAGAACCTAGGACACATTACAGCAAACAAGGAAACACAACACAAGTGGCCTTTACTCCACAACTGCTGACTCAGTGGCTCATATTCTGCAAAATGTAATTGCGAGAGGATATCACTGAAGGCATATGTGTAAAAAATTCACAGCCCGCCAGGCCGCCACTGGTGTAAAGACATTTAGGCTCGCTGACCTGTCATAAAACTGAGATGAAAAAGCACTAGGGCAGGCAGCTATCACATCTGCCTCACTGAGGGAGGAGGGTCTTAAGCCGCTGTAATTGACGCTCACTCTCCCCCCAATAACCACATGACTTCGAAAAACAGGAGCGTTGTAAAGCAACGACTATGAATCCAGCTGATGGCTGTGAATCCTCTGGACTAACAAGTGTGTTACTGCACACTTGCATCGGAATTACATTGGGAATTGTCTTTTTGGGCAGAACTACTACAAGTGAGAACCAGAACAGTACAACAAGTGGCCACTAGGGTTTGCGGCGTTTCCAGGGTTACCAGGGCCCAGCATTCCCAGTTACCAGGGCCCAGCATTAATGTAATCTAGATCAGAATGATCTAAAGCTATACGTTTATTGCAGGGTCTATCATCTTTGTTCCTGCTCTGTAGATTCTATAATTCTGATTCTGTACGACTGTACGTCAATTTCATGAAAACAAATGTTGTTTGAAGAACTCCTTAGAAACCACACAGGGCCTAGTTTTCAGAGCTTAATTAATTGCAGCACTAAAATCATCTTGGGGCTCTTTCTGCGTCAGACATTATAAATTCCACGGTCGGCTTTGGACGAAAGACGATGGCAGGGCAGTGGAGGTTTCAGAGGCCCTCTATTGTGAACAAAGAATGACTTCCAATGGCCCCTGGTCCTAGCATTTGTTTTTCATATGGAGACTGATGGATAGATGATTCATTTGCTTTGGTTAAAGTGTAAACAACACTGTGACAGATTCCAAAAACTTTTATTAGAACATTACAGCAGATACAAAGGTCTATTGCAATCATACACTCTTCCAGAACGGTATGTGTGCTTCAACAACAAACAATAATGCACTTCCCCAAAAGGAAAAAAAGAGAGAAATAAATTAATAGAAAAAAAAGAAAGAACTACAAAAAACAAATACACAGCAGTTTCCATGTTTCTGTTGAGTGAAACTTCACAATGAAACAAGGCCTCGGTAGACTGGGAGGGGAGAAGTACACGTCATCGCTCTGCCCTCCTCCCTGGAGTACGCACTTGTTCTTCAGGAGTATGCACTTGTTCTCCAGGAGTACGCACTTGTTCTCCAGGAGTACGCACTTGTTCCCCTGGAGTATGCACTTGCTTGGCTCCATTCCTGGATCTCAAACAGCAGGACTCGTGGGAGGAGACTCTATGGAGCCCAACAACGCAATACTACTGTATGTGGTGTTTTGACAGTTAAATTACACTATACTGTAAGTAGCAACAATAATGAGCAGATATTGTTCTCCATAGCGCTATTCGAACCAGCTATCTGCGGTTTGCAATGCAAGTCGTTACACCTGTAATCACCTGCCAGTAGCCTAAAGCTATGTGTCAACCAGCACATGCAAGTTGGAATGTGTGCGATTGTCCAGGCACACAATTTCAGTAGTTTCAGCGACTGGAACACAACGAAAAATGCCCTCAAGGCTAATTAATTTAATCCTAATTTAAGTGATACGCTCAACTCTACAGAACTTTGAAGTATATGCATTAAATCATTTAATTTAAATGGGTCATTATGATGCTTGTTAATGGGTTTAAAGGGGTCAAATTTAATACATATATTTCCCTCAAATAATATATTCAGTTATAAGTGTATACATGTATTTTGTTTTGCATAGAAAGCAGTCATAGAGTCCGGACATAGAGTCAACAATTCTAGATTTTGGTTAATTTACTTAGCTCAAAGTTATTATTAACATAGGTGACTGCTTAGGACGCCTGTAAGCATTCTCTAGATAATGAGAGAGACTATATTCAATGGTGTTGTTGTGTATGTTAAATAAAATGCCAGAAGTGTGCCAAAATGACTAATTAAATTGAACATTCCTCTATATTGTCAAAATTAGTCACCTGCCATACATACAGTATACAGAACAAGTCATACAAATGTATGTCACCCATTCCTATCATGTTTGTAATGTATTAGTTACGTCTTGAACACGTCTTGTGTAGTTTAACTGTCAAAACACCACATACAATAGTATTGCCTCAGTGGTAAAACCCCAAAAATGTACCTCTTAATATTTAATATTTCACCCCTTTGTTAACATGAATAACTACTATAAAGCATTTGTTAGTGCCTTAACGAAGCATGAACAAGGCATTATTAATGCATAAGTTACTATGGCATTAATCCATGTGTATCATATTGTAAAGTATTACCATGTAAAATGTTACCAATACAACATTCATGTTTTCTATGTAACAATAACCCCTTGAACAGAGAATAAAATATGCTGTCCTACACTCTTCTAGTGATGTAGACTCAAGAGACAGAACATGTTAGTTTGAGATGTTTTATTTGTCATAGGGTTTTCATCTCCAGTACAAAAGGTGGAAGTTGGACTGCTCAGGATGTTGATAAGTTGTCAGAGTGTGCTGAAGGTACAAAGCATCAGACTTAGTAGCTGGCCATGGTGCTGGTGAGCCAGTCGTTGAAGATGCAGACCTAGAAGTGGGAAAAGGGAGACATTAGTGGTCAAACCAAGTAGGAAATAATGTGATAGCGACTTTATTCCAAAAAATCCCAAGATGAAATCTCTTTCCAGTCTCACCTTGGCGTAGACACCGGGGTTACCAGCCTCGGCACAGCCGTAGCCCCAGGACACAACACCCTGCAGCTCACCGTTGCACACCACGGGGCCACCGGAGTCACCCTGAGAGAGAGAGAGATGATGTAGTAAGAGTGAAGTATTTAGTTCAGATAAAGATGAAGTAGTTATTCAATATCAACATCTAAACAATTGACAACTGAAGTGCATGTAGTGAAGGATCATAGACTTCATATAAAGTCTTCTCTGTTGTCAAGTGCGTACCTGGCAAGAGTCCTTGCCTCCCTCCAGGTATCCAGCGCAGAACATGGCGTCGGTGATCATGCCGGGGTAGGCAATGTCACAGGCGTTGAAGGACAGGGTGGGGATTTCCAGGCACATCAGCTGGTCACCGCTGACTATTAACAGAGAGAAAGGATGGATTGAGAGAGGGGGAAGAAGGAAGACAGAGAGAAACGGTTAGATATATTGACATTGTGTTTGTAAAGGTAATCTGACCTTCCCTGTCATGTCTATACACACTCATTCATCATGAAGATGATCTACTGCCACATTTAACCTTTGCCCCTTGTGCTGTACTCACCGGAGCTCATGGTGTTGCCCCAGCCAGCGACTGTGCACATGGTGCCAGTGGCGGCACAGCTGGTGGGCAGAGCCACGGTCTGCACGTTGCTGTTGAGGGTGGCGGGCTTGCTCAGCTTGATCAGCATGATGTCGTTGTTGATGTTGTAGGAGCTGTACTGGGGGTGACGGATCACTTTAGAGGAAGTGATGAACTGCTCGGTACCCTCTGTCACTGTGATGTCGTGCTCGCCAAGACGAACCTGCACACGGCTGAAAGAGATAGAAAGAGTCAAAGTAAGAGCAGAGTCAATTGTCTCATGATTTTGTGTGTAACATTAACTTCTGTCCCCTGGTCAGGCTTGATACTTGTCTGTTATTTGTTGAGAACAAATTATTTGTAGCCTACAGTACAGTACTTACGACTTGTAGCAGTGAGCAGCAGACACAACCCAGTCCTCACTGATCAGGGAGCCTCCACAGAAGTGGTACCCAGAGTTCAGGGACACCGTGTGGGGCTGGGAGTGGGCCTCGCACTCATACCCTCCGACGATCTTGTCTTCCTCCGCAACTGAAAACAGAGGAAAGGCAGACCTTAGCTTATATCTTCATGGCTAGTCCCTTTGAAGTGGGACAATTTCAATTCTGCCACAATCTTCTTAAGTTAAAGTATTCTTTGCTCTCATATGATATAAATATTACTGTATTGTCAATAATATAACAAGGTGAAAGTCTTCCCTTTTTTCCAATGGCAATATTCATACTCACAAGCGGCTCCGATGAGCAGAACAAAGACCAGAGAAATCATGGTTGCTGTGTGATCCTGTCGATGAGAGGTGTTCACCTGCACCCTGCTATATATCCACAATCGTGAGAGCCGCCCCGTTCTTTGGGACTATTTCATTGGTCAAGAGTTAGCCATTGGGAAGCAAATGGTGGACCGCCAAGGTCAAGAGAATCTCGAAGTGAACATTTACTTTTCCATTGAAATCAATGTAATTTTTTCTTGATCCCAACCAGTACATACAGGTGCAACTCAAAAAAATTGAATATTGTGCAAAAGTTCATTCATTTCAGTAATTCAACTTAAAGGGTTAAACTTAAATATTATATAGACTCATTGCATTGTACATATGCATGATTATACTTTTCAGAGGGCTGACATTTCTGTATTTAAAATCCTTTTCTTATTGATTTCATGTAATATTAAACATTTCTGAGATATTTAATTTGGGGTTTTCATAAGCTGTAAGTCATAATCATCAAATGTATAACAAATAAAGGCTTTAAATATCTAGCTTTGCATGTAATGAGTCTATATAATATCTAACTTTAACCCTCTAAGTTGAATTACTGAAATAAATGAACTTTTGCACGATATTATATATTTTTTTTAGTTACACCTGTATTTGATCATCATTCCAGCTCTTCTGATGGTGTAAGAAATATAGAAATAATTATGTAATCATAAGGAAATGTTGTAGGCTACTGTAGTAAGCATTTGATTGAATATATTAATGGTTAGTACATGTTACATACTTTACTGCACATGTGCTCTTTGCTATTTCTTTATTAAATGCAACTCACTGTTCAATTTTGATTAGCTGTTTGTAGATAGTGTGGGCATAATCAATTTACTGTTACCACCTAATATGTAACAGGTAGATGGTATATACTGTAAAAGTTATGTTAAATGAAAGTGGTCAAATTTAATACAGATATTTCCCTTAATATAATGAATGTAATCCTAATTTAAATGATACGCTCAACTCTACAGAATGTAGAAGTATATGCATTAAATGGGTCATTATGATGCTTGTTAATGGGTTTAAAGTGGTCAAATTTAATACAAATATTTCCCTTAATATTTGACAATGCTATCTTTTCTAGTTTTCTCTTGTTCATACCATACATTTCAGGTAGGCTGGTACTCTCTGGACATCTTCAGAGTGTATGCTCATTTAACATGACTGTGACACAGCTGTGCCTTTCCCACACATGAGGTTTTCTTGTACTCAGTCAGGGTACCTTTATGTGTAATGCTCTCACAGACATAATTTATTCAATGTATGTGGCTTAAACCTTCACCATAATTTCACACTATGAGTTTTTCCTTAATCCATACACTGTATGCAGTTTGTACAGAACACTCAAAACTATGTCATTTATATAATTCTGGATTTAGGGCCAGTTTCCTGGACACAGATTAAGCCAAATCCTGACTAAATACAATAGAAAATCTAAATTGAAGATGCATTTTAGTCAAGGATTAGTCTTAATCTGTGTCATTGAAACCAGACATGGACTCAGAGGGAAGGAGACAGCAGGTAAGGAGGACGGAAAGCCAGTTGAATTAGCACATGCTTATCCTATGTATTAACACTGTAATAACTGTAGAAATAACATTCTATTAACTTAAAATTAACCTGTGCACATTTTAGAATAAAAAAACTGACGTTGTATTAATGTTGATGTTTGCTTGTATCCTTGTATCTACAACAGTAAAATACATGTTCCCAAATCTGGTTAACGCATTCAGGCCCTGAACACAGCAAAGACCTAGGTTCTAGGCCCTGGACAATCTAGACAATTTGATGGCAGCTACTAGATTGTAATCAAGTGCAATACTGAAACACAACTGTGAACATTTCAAACCTGCAAACTGCGACACTTTAAATGAATGTGCAATAACACTATGTGCAATATGACAACCCTTGTGTACATAAGGTTCAGAATAGGAAATGTTAGGATATTTATAGCATAGCATAGAGTACAGCACAGTGTTTTATTTGTATAGTATAGTATAGTGGATAGTGTACATAGCCTTTATTTATGTAAACCAGCTCTTTTCCCCTCTTGTTTTTAGTATTTTTTTCCTAGCACCAGGGGAGCCCCCCCTCCTAAATTTCGTTGTATGGTACCTGTACTGTATTAATGACAATAAAGACCATTCATTCATTCATTCATTCATTCAACTGATTTTTAGACGATTATGTCAACAATTGATTCCATACGTTAGTGTAAGTGGATTTGTGTGATTTACGTAAGAAGGTAATCCTCATTACTCTCGAATTACGTGGCGATTACACAGTATTAGGCAATCATAGCCTACTGTGGTTATGGTAAATGATAGTTGTTTGTTTGAGTTAAATATAGGTTGTGTGACGGTAAATGATAAGTGGTTAGTGTGGTGTTATGCAGTGTGCGAATTAAATCACGGTGTGCGGGGGAGCCCAGGGATTAAAGCAAAAAAAAAAAAAGAATCTCCTGACGGAAAAAAAAAAATTCTGGCCAAATCGGGGCCGGCTTTCCGTGCGCAAAGCGCGCGTGCGATTTTCCGTTCTACGTTCTAATGCTTTGACTTTTCTTTCGAAAAATGAATACATTTCCGCGTTGTCGAAAATCAATGACACATCGCTAGTCAACTAACACGGCTTGTTTTATGAGCCTGCTAACAATGTAAAGTAGTGTTGTAGTTAACTAGGTAGCAGTCCAATCCATTACGTTGCAGTATTTTGGCTTGACTAGCAAGTTTGTGTTGTGATTCTCAACAACGTTGAAACGTAGTTTCACCTTTTTCCATATTTTTAAATAATAAATGTGTGGACTGACGATGTAGCGCAGCCTAACTTAATCAAATAATTATTTAACATAGTTTTATTGTGATAATTATTCCCCCCTCCTCCCAGACTTACAAGGTCACATTATTATTGGATTGGTTGTTTGCGTGCCGGGTGAAGTTAGCTAAACATTTAACCTGCTAGCAAGAGAAACATCATGTCACTCTCCAAAGGTCTAAAGAGGAAAGTTGACGGTGGAAACAGGGCATTTAGGAATGGACAGTGAACTATGCGTTCATCCTACCTGGTTTCATCAATGCAAAGCCGTTGTGAGACTCACATTTTCCGAGCTCACAATGAATGTTCCCTTCCACCTATACATGCGAGTCGTCCTTTTCGTCAATGAATGTGATAAAGACGGACTAGAGGAATCGATTGGTGCATAAAAACCTTGAGAACTGCCGGATTAAAGTGACGTCCATAATAATAATAAATAATAATAATAATACATTAGACTTATAGCCAGGCGCGGATCTATGGGTGGGCCTGGGTGGGCCAGCTGGCCCACCCAGTCAGATTCATAAAAATACATTTTTTTTATAATAAAATATTTTAAAAGTTAAATTTTCACTAACTAACTGTAATGTGAATAGTTTTGTCTTGGAAATGATTAAAAGTATGTATTAATACTAATAATATTCAACTTCCTCTCTTACGTTTACATTGCTTCCTCTTTTACGTTTACTCTGATTGTTCAGTTGACCTTGACCAGTTGTTCAGTGTGCGCGCTACGATGGCTAAACAGCTAATATTGTCCCGCTTTCTTAAAAAGCCACGTCTGGAAGTCAGTGAAAATAATGAAAGTTTGGACCAGGCCTTGTCTAGAAATCTTATTTATTCACAATAACAGATGATGACGCCACACGCCGACGTGCGGAGAGTCCGAGACAGCGCTGTAATAGTTCAGTGAAGTATATTTTTTATGAGACTTTCCAAGATTAAAACGAAGAGGGGGAACATTTGTGTGGAACAACATTGTGTATGCCTTCACTGGATATAATAATATAATACAATAGAAGCACACAACTTTACACAACAATATATGTGTATACACCAGTTTACGTAAATCCCCTAATAAGCAGCGTTAAGTTTTGTAATAAAATGATGGATCACCACAACTGGTCCGAGCCAGGTACATAACATGTATGATTCAACTTGAGCTTTCGGTTTGCACTGGACTGTCAACACCCACAGTTAAAAGCTTGCAAATGATAATACAGGCATTTCTTATTACAATTTCTATACTTGGTCCTCCATAGTTGATGGTTATTGGTTAATTCATTGACTATTGCGTGCGCTTGAATGCCTTGCGTGTGTGTATTATAATAACTTGTTTGGCTGTCCGTTGCATTCTCTGGGTAGACAGGTACTTTATTTATTTTCCGTTCGTTTCATGGTCTGCATAGTGATCTCCTCCAGTCCCTGCGAATATTTTGCGTGTGTGCGTGCGTGCGTGTGCGTGTGTGTGCGTGTGTGTGCATGCGTGTTGGTCGTACCCAAATGTTTTGAGCACCCACGGGCAGAAACATAAATCGACGCCTATGATCGCGAGCCCGGTTGTGTTCCATCCATCTGGCTGCTCATACATAGGTCTAAAACGTGCGGTGATGAGTTTCACTCAGGCCTACCCAGATTTTTCCAGGCCTACCCATCAGCCACTTTCTGTATCCGCCACTGCTTATAGCGCTTTTCTAGACACTCAAAGACGTCCATATCACCAGATAGCCAACAAATAGTGACCGATGGGAGATGCCAGTTTTCTCATTAAGTGAGATTTAATAGCCTAATATTATTTTTTCTATTTTTAATGAATGGCTCATTGTAATTAATATCCCTGGTAATGTAGCGTGTTTGCTCTGTCGTTTCAGGAGCATATAGGCTAAGCGGATTCAGCTTTTTTTTTTTTTGGCGCCGATTTAGTTGTCAATGTTTTTCATAAAATTAAACTGCATTTGCTTTGTTACTGTTCACATGTGTGGTGCAGTCACATTCACATAGCCTATAAGTAAACATTAAGTTTGAATTATTTACTGAGCTGGCTTTTTAAACCACACACCGCATGTCGGCTATTTCAGCAGCACGCACCATGTCCACCTACTTATCACTATGAGGGGTTCAACGTCAGTGCACCCCGCTCTGTTACCTTCGCATAGTTGTAGCCAATAAAGGCCTATATGTAGGCTATATAGGCTATTATATAACATTTATATACCTAATACCAACATCAAAATAGATTGTATGCCTCTACAAATCATATTACACCAGGTAAAATCCGTCACAACTTGGAATAAATCCATCGCAATTTGGAATATTTTAGAGCTCCCCCAACATTTCACAAACCATGTTTCCAGGGGAGCTCATGTCACCACTAGGGGAGCTATAGCTCCCCGAGCTCCCCCTTATTTCGCACCCTGGTGTTATGTATTAACAACATTAAGACTTCAGTTCCCAGCATGCACCAGCAGAGTTACGCATGCGCAGTCGTGTATGTATATACTTGAAGACGGTTTACTGTTGTCGCTTACCGGCACGTTGATATGGTTAATTAAACAGAAGACTTAAAACCCTCGCCTGGTTTGTTATACAATACAACTACGAACATAACACGGTGTCAGGAGCGGTCGTTGGCAAGGACAAAGACAGGACAAAGTGGAAAACTACTCTGCAATTTGACACGAAAGAGTGATAGAGTGAATGAAAACGGAGAAAACCCGTTAAACATGAGAGGGAGCCAGAGAGCCTACACATGGCGTGAGTAGCGGGAAGCTAAAAGAAATGTAACGATTATGCTAGCAGCTTAGTTCAATGTAACGATATGCTAGCAGCTAGCTAGTTCAAGGGATGTCTGCTGATAGTGCCAGTGATAGTGAAACCAGAGTATCCGTGGTGTCTTGAAAAGTATTAAAAGTTGATAAATCAATTTTGGGAAAATCAAGACCCTTAATAAGTATTAAAAAGTCACGATTCGATTCGAATCACGATTTTATGAGGTCTTGAATTTTGTAGGTATTTTTCTGAATTAGACTCTGTCCAAAGAGTTTGAGTCCTAAAAACTTTTAGTAAAAGTTCGTGAATTTATTAGTTTTATTCAAAAAACAAAGATGAACCGGACATTCTGTTGTATGATAGTGGTCTAGTCTATTGCAAACTAAAGCTGTTAAGTTAAATGTGTCACTGATGTAAACGGTTACAGCTCCAAGTGGCGGTGAGGTCTGGAAACATATTGACAAGGTCTTTAAAAAGTCTTAGAAAGGTATTGAAATTAACCTCAAGATTCCTGTATATACCCTGAGTAGGTAACATAGACACGGCTGTTCTAGTGTCAACTGTCACTTAGATCCAACTGTCACTTAGATCCAACTGTCACTGAGATCCAACTGTCACTTAGATCCAACTGTCACTTTCAAATTAACCTCAAGATTCCTGTATATACCCTGGAAACGGAGGAACAGTTAACACAAGCAGATGATAATATTGTTCCTGGAGACAACCAAGTTATTGAAGTAGTAGAAATCCCTGTTTTATTTTATTTTTATTTAACCTTTATTTATACAGGTAAAAAACACATTGAGCCCCAAGGGCTCATTTTCAAGTGTGACCTGTTCACAGGCATACAACAACAACATCCACCACAAACAAATACAATACAACACCTGGCCTACATAGTCTAAAACTAAACTAAAACTACATAGTCTAAAACTAAACTAAAACTACATAGTCTAAAACTAAACTAAAACTACATAGTCTAAAACTAAAACTAGTCTAAAACAGTCTAAGATAATCTAAAACTTTCCGTCAGTATAGTCTAAAACTACTACCTCAACCTGTCGTCATGGATAAGCTTACTCCACCTGTATGCAGTTGACTGGTAATATTGCTGATAACTGGAAACGTTTCAAGCAGAGATTCAACACATATTTAGCTGCAAGTGGAGCTGGGGGTAATGATGGAAAACTGAAAGCGTCCATTTTTCTACATGTTATTGCCCAGCAAGCACAAAGACGTTATAAAGACGTCTTTCAGAGACGTCCAGGACTAGGCCAGATCACATGTCGTTTAGGGGATTTTTTTGACGTCTTTTCAGGACGTCAGTTCAACGACTTTTTGGTGACCTAAAACAGCTGGTTGTATTCTGGTCACCAAAAAGTCGTTTAAATTACGTCCTGGAAAGACGTAAAAAAAAAATCCCCTAAACGACATGATCTGGCCTAGTTCTGGACGTCTCTGAAAGGCGTCAACACAACGTCTTTAGAACGTCTTTTTGGCTTGTTAATGGGTTTAAAGGGGTCAAATTTAATACATTTAAGCCGGTTTCACAGACAAGGCTTAAGCCTAGTCCTGGACTAAATCACACTTTCAGGGCCAGTTTCACAGACAAGGCTTAAGCCTAATCCTGGACTAAAAAGCATCTTCAATGGAGATTTTACATTGAAAGTGTGATTTAGTTCAGGACTAGGCTTAAGCCTTGTCTGTGAAACCGGCCCTCAATGTAAAATCTCCATTGAAGATGCTTTTTAGTCCAGGACTAGGCTTAAGCCTTGTCTCTGAAACCGGCCCACAGTATATTTCCCTCAAATAATATATTCAGTTATATGTGTATACATGGATTTTGTTTTGCATAGAAAGCAGTCATAGAGTCTGGACATAGAGTCAACAATTCTAGATGTTGGTTAATTTACTTAGCTCAAAGTTATTATTAACATAGGTGACTGCTTAGGACGCCTGTAAGCATTCTCTAGATAATGAGAGAGACTATATTCAATGGTGTTGTGTATGTTAAATAAAATGCCAGAGGTGTGCCAAAATGACTCATTAAATTGAACATTCCTCTATATTGTCAAAATTAGTCACCTGCCATACATACAGTATACATAACAAGTCATACAAATGTATGTCACCCATTCCTATCATGTTTGTAATGTATTAGTTACGTCTTGAACACGTCTTGTGTAGTTTAACTGTCAAAACACCACATACAGTAGTATTACCTCAGTGGTAAAACCCCCAAAATGTACCTCTTAATATTTAATATTTCACCCCTTTGTTAACATGAATAACTACTGTTATAAAGCATTTGTTAGTGCCTTAACGAAGCATGAACAAGGCATTATTAATGCATGAGTTACTATGGCATTAATCCATGTGTATCATATTGTAAAGTATTACCATGTAAAATGTTACCAATACAACATTCATTTAGTGTTGTGTTAGTCATGTGTCTGTGTAGTTATAGCAGTGGTGTGCCGTCAGGGCCAGCAAGGCCTTCTCTGCTGGCCTAAACATCATCAGAATATACATTTTATTTTAATATATTTTTTCCACAAATATGTATTAATGATTCCCCATAGTCTATTCTCTTCATTTCATAGCTTTCCTCTTGGTTGCGCTGCTTCCAGTCTCCGATTGAGATTTGGAGGGCTGGCCTTTATGTTAGAGCTTTTATCCAATCAAAATGTGTTGCTAGGGGGCTCCAAAATCTGCCTGCCTGCACGTTAAGCGGTGCCGCCGATTCGACCTGTAACTTAACGTTGGAACGAGAAAACCTGTGGCGTTCCTAGTAAACCTACGTAGATGCGAGCAAAAGCAACAACGGAGCCTGCTGGAAGGCTCAATGATGTCAGCACCCAGCACGTCTTTTGATTGGATACGCACTATTGATACGCACTATTGATACGCACTATTGATATTCACTATTGAGATGCGTATATGCCGGTAGATGTGAAACTTTCGAAAGTGCGCAGGGAAACGGAGCATCACAACGAAAGCTTTCGTTGACTGATCGATAATACTGATCGATTGTGTCCTGTTTTTGGGTAAACAATAACTATCATTTAGGGGACACGATGAAAGCACCGAGTCCACAAACAGAGGAAACTACGTTGAGCTTATTTCTTTTCTGGCTGAAAACAACCCAGTTTTACATTACCACCTGTCCACAAACAAAGTGTTTACTGGGACGTCAGGCAAAATACAAAACGACCTGATTTTTGCTATTGCTTAAGTGATGGGAGAAGAGATCAAAATGGAGATTAAAAAGGCACCCTTTGTCGCTATTATGGTGGACGAGACGACAGACGTGGGTAATGTAGCGATCTTAAAGATGTTAGTTTAACACTCTTCATTGTAAATGCGGATTTATTGATTAAAAATGCTTCGGAAATATTAATATAACTCTGTTGTACTTGTCTGACTATGTTAAGGTGATGTAACGCCCGGTTATACTGTGTTTCTGTCTAGTTTCTAGAGCCATGGCGTCATAACGATGGTATTAAGAGGTAGAATAATTCAGGTAGGAATGTGTCGGACATCACTGAAGGCCTAGGTGTGAAATGCACCGCCCGCCACTGAGTTATAGCACTCTAGCAGAGGGGTGAGAACTCTCTCTCTCTCTATTCTCTACCCTGAGGGGGAAACGAAACGACTGACTCCAGAATGGGAGGAGAATGAGGGAGGAGAGAAGAGGGCAAGAAAAGTTGTCTCCTGCAGTCTCTGCCTCATTTGGGTTTTTGGAAACGGACAGATCAGCGAGAGGAGCATAGCTAGCCTTGTAAAACCACAAAACAAAACTCACATTTCTGTTGAAGTGGGTTTGCTTGACAAGGCTAGGGCACAACAACAGGCCTTCTAGAACCATACCAGGACCACCGAGCAACAGACAGACAGACTGATCTACATCGACCCCTCACCCCTTCTCTCTCTCTGTCACAGCGCCTCTGAAGACGTCAGAGACCTTGTTCGAGGGGTTTGAGAAGATGGCGAAAAAGCAGAACAAGGAGCAGGTACCCCCACCTGCCGAGCCTCAACACAAGAAACCCCCAGCGGGCAAACCCAAGAAACCAGCCCCTGCCACGACCACGCCCAGCTCCACTCAGCACAAGACCTTGGAGGATGCCTTCAAAGCTGTGAGTATTGAAATACACCCTGTGTTGAAGGGGGGGACGAATCTTGGGCAGAAGTCAGATGTTGAATCACAAATCTCATATAAATAACTTTATGTCTTTTTGTTTTTACTAATGTTTATTTTTTATTCCCTAATCGTATGTCTCCATCTCTCCACCTTCCCCACACTATTTTCCTCACTCTATCTCTCTCTCTCTCTCTCTCTCTCTCTCTCTCTTCTTACCTCACCCCCTCCAAATTTCTCTCTCTTGCTCTGTCTCAGTTGGAGATTGTGGAGTTGAAGCAGCAGTTGGAACGCAGTCAGACTCTGTTCCCAGAGAACCCGTCCGTGTGGGTCAAAGACCTCGCAGGGTATCTCAACCACAAACTGACCGCTCCAGAGATCGAGCCTACACTGAGCAGCTATGCTCACGGTCAGTAAGACTAACCTAAACCTTTCCCATTGGCTACAACCATAACCCTAAGTTTGGTCGTAACCCCACCCTTTTCTTTGTGGCTGCTCCCAGATTACCCATACTGCCTTGCGGGGAAGGAGCTGAAGGGCGTAATCAAGGCCCTGATTGTCCGATGCAGTGACAATCGGCAAGACTTCTTTGACCATTGCGTCTATACCATGCTCAGGGAGCTGGACAAACAGACAGGTACACAGACAAACACAAAGACACTGCTGCTACGACTATTTATATATTGTCATATGATCTGATAAAAATGAAATAACAATCTCCCTTTCCCTCTTGTCTCTAGGAGAACCTCTCCATGGCTACAGAGTGTGTATTCAGGCCATCCTACAGGACAAGCCCAGAATAGCCACCCAGAACCTGGCCGATGTGAGTCTTGCTTTGTGTGTCTGTTTGTGAAAAGTTGAATCTGTCCGGGGTCAGTGTGGGTGGGTCACTGCTCTAGGGGCCCTTGTCTGCTACCCTGTCTGCACTTTTTTGAAACCGTTTTTGAGCAAGAGCACGTTGCGTTGATTTAGCTGATGGAAGACGATGTGGTCACAATGTTTGAACTGCACAATCTGAAACCACCCAGTGCCTGTATTGGCTGTTTGCTATAACCTCTCCCCTTCCACCAATCCCCCCGCCCCCTCTCTCTCTTTCTCCATCTCTCTTTTTTTCATCTCTCCCTCTCTTTCTCCATCTCTCCCTCTTTTTCTCCATCTCTCCCTCTCTTTCTCCATCTCTCCCTCTCTTTCTCCATCTCTCTCTCTTTCTCCCTCTCTTTCTCCCTCTCTCTCTCTTTCTCCATCTCTCTCTCTTTCTCCATCTCTCTCTTTCTCTTTCTCCATCTCTCTCTTTCTCTTTCTCCATCTCTCTCTTTCTCTTTCTCCATCTCTCTCTAGTATCTAGAGTTGTTACGGTCAGTTCAGAACCGGCCAGTGAAGTGCCTGACCATCATGTGGGCTTTGGGCCAGGCTGGATACTATGACCTCAGCCAAGGGCTACGAGGTGGGACACACACACACATATACACACACACACATACACACACACACACACACACACAGGCATGTAGTTACCGTACTCATACATTCACACACATGCACAAGCATTGTCTCTCTCCCTGTCGCTGTCTGTCTGTCTGTCCCCCCGCTTTCCTAATGTCTGGCAGGGTGAAAGTGTGTTGGCGAGAGTTGTGGGACGGGGGTTAACATAGAGCAAGAGCACGCAATAGAAACCACAGACGTACACACATCCCCAAAATGAAATTCTGGTGTGACCCAGTTACTGAATGAACAATGTTTTGTGTCCGTCAGTATGGCTCGGCATCATGCTGCCAGTGCTGGGGGTGAAGGCCCTGTCCTCGTATGCCATCGCCTACCTAGAGAGACTCCTCCTGTAAGTCCAAGTTGAACAAGTTGTTTTTGGTATTTTAAATACGGTCGTTTTTTTTAAAATGATTATTGTAGTATGTAGTAGTGCGTTGCTTACTGTGTGTGTGTGCGTGTGCATGGCCGTTCGCTCCCCAGGCTGCACGCTAACCTGACAAAGGGTTTCGGCATCATGGGACCTAAGGAGTTCTTCCCTCTGCTCGATTTCGCCTACATGCCCAAGAACGCCCTACCACCAAGGTAACATTTTCACATCTTACAAGTTGAGCCCATATGTATCAATCACAATATATTGTGAAATATGTGTAAAGTCAAGACTTATTTACTAGTTGACGAGCTAAGTAAAAACATTTTTTAATATATATATCTTTTTTTTAGACAGAGAGAGAGAGAGAGGGGGGAATTCAAGCACTTTCAATGACCCATGTCTATTTTCAAAAACTTTTAAGGCCTTGATTTTCTTTTCTCAAATTCACAAACTTTCAAGGATTTCAAGGACCCGTGGGAACCCTGTATTTAAAAGAAGATAAAAAAAAAAAAGTTCTCAAGAATGTGTGTGTCAGGGTTTCCGTTAACCGATAATTACCGGTCTTTGTCCGGTAAAATTAGTGGAAGTCCGACAAGTTGAAAACTCGTCGGACATAAATGTCCGGTGAAAATAATTCCCTCTAACCATTTTCAGCTGAGCACCAAACACACACACAGAACACTGCCCGAGAGAGAAGGACCCGCCCCCTTTAGTTAGCCTATAGGCTATAGGCTAACTAAAGGGGGCGGGTCCTTCTCTCTCGGGCAGTGTTACACGAGTGTGTGTGTGTGTTTGGTGCTCAGCTGAAAATGGTGTCCCGAAGCGGAGCGCTTTAACTTTATCGCACAATAACAAGGATAACAAACAAAACGGACAACATTTACACTAAGATGGAGACAAACTTCAGCGATATGATCTAACAGCCGGTCTTCAGGACGACATACAGACCCGTATGAGCTTACAGGGCTATCCCCTATCTATCTGAGAAAAGGCATAGCCTAGGCTGTAACATCGAACGGAAATTAGCCTATACGCATTGCAAGTTAATTTAAAGCCTATTTATTTTCAAAGAGTTTTATTCTATTTTATTTTATCTGATAAAAGGCATATGAACGGAAATTAGGCTAGCCGTGTCACGCCAGAAGCCTACATGCTTGCACTGTTACTGTTCAATAAAATGTTATACATCTAGACATTGTGGTATTTCTTTATATACGTATCCCAGACTGCCTATCAATTGTTTCTCAATAAACAGTTATGTTCTCCCCATTGTCATACTCCCGAGCGAAACGAAATGCCTTCCCAACCAGCGAGACCTGGTTATAGAAATGACGTTGTTTTATTGATTTAAAAAAAAGGGTAAAACTGGAAAGAGAAAATAGAAAACTCACATTAATCCCAAACAATTTAACAAACTTCAGTTAACGTAATGTGGAGTCCGTTCATTGATCGATGCTGTCTGTTCAGTTCCCAGTGAGGCGCCCGTTCAGCGCTGGATTTGACGCATGGCATAGCGCGCATGCGTCAAATCATGTTATATTATTATATATTATATAGCTCGCATCTAATCGTATCGGATGAGAAATAGACATTAAATGGCATATATAGGCCGCTACACAACAGTAATCACCGCGACAAACAGCTATATTAGATTTGAAAAAAAGAAATATGATTTTGAAAAAAAAAAAAAATATTATATTTTAATATGATGACCGGAATATATCACGTTTGTCCGGTAAATCGAATTCTTCCCGGACACGATGTCCGACGGCAAATTTTTCTAACGGAAACCCTGGTGTGTGTGTGTCGGTCTCCTACCTCCCGATGGTGGGGTTGTTGTAGTCGCCACACCAGCCACACTGGAAGGTCTGCAGACAGTCTGTGCAGGTGGCCAGAGCAGAGCACTGCTTACACTGAGGCACGGAGTGGACACTGGGGAGGAGGACAGACAGACGAGAGAGCAGGGGGGGTGGAGAGAGAGAGAGAAAGAGAGAGAGAGAGAGAGAGAGAGAGAGAAAGAGAGAAAGAGAGAGAGAGAGAAAGAGAGAGAGAGAGAGAGAAAGAGAGAGAGAGAAAGAGAGAGAGAGAGAGAGAGAGAGAGAGAAAGAGAGAGAGAGAAAGAGAGAGAGAGAAAGAGAGAGGGAGAGAGAGAGGGAGGGAGAGAGAGAGAAAGAGAGAGAGAGAGAGAGAGAGAGAAAGAGAGAGAGAGAGAGAGAGAGAGAGAGAAAGAGAGAGAGAGAGAAAGAGAGAGAGAAAGAGAGAGAGAGAGAGAGAGAGAGAGAGGGAGAGAGAGAGAGAGATGAAGAAGAGCGAAAACAACAGAGAAGGAAGAGGAAGAAAGACAACAGAGAGGAGTTGAATGCACATTGTTGTTGGTGCATTGTTGTGTTAAAACGTCAATCAAATGTTCACCAACAACAACACAGTTTGGCAGAGAGTTGGGAGTTGACCGCTGCCCTGTGAATCTAAGCAGTGTTTACCTGTCATACCAGTCCCTGCATTCTCCGTAGGGGTACTTGGTCTAAGCAGTGTTTACCTGTCATACCAGTCCCTGCATTCTCCGTAGGGGTACTTGGTCTAAGCAGTGTTTACCTGTCATACCAGTCCCTGCATTCTCCGTAGGGGTACTTGGTGAGGTAGGCAGCGAAGTAGAAGCAGGCCTGGGCAGACTCACACCACGCACACTGACTCGAGTTAGACAGACACTCCCCGCATGTCTTCCTCCTACGGGAGAGAGAAAGAGGGGGTGGGGGAGCAGAGAGGGTACTCAGTGTCTTTCGCATTGTTTACTTTTATACAACAGTTATTTCCGACCAAGTAATTTGATTGGACAAGAGGCATTCCATGAGTGCTGATATATAGTATAACAGCACTGGGACTTTTAACTATGTATCACTCCGCGGCACAGATGTTCTACTAAATGACCGTTAATTAGAGTACATGTTTGTGTTCAGGTTACTAGGCAACAGTCCATTTGAAGTTCAGTTGCGGAACTATTTTTTGTTTATTTTTATGATTAAATAAACAAACAAATCATAATATGTTGTTGCTTATTACTGTTAACTAATAAATCGCGCTGTAGAACTGTTGTATAAAAGCAATATCACACTCGAGGTCGTATTGTGTATTGTCTTGGCAAAACGTGATTGCTACTAGGAACACACTGTGGGCCATTGCAGCGAGGGCCTAAAGGAAGCAGCGAGCTACTCACTGGTTGCAGACTCTCGGACACCCCTCTGGGTCGCGAATGGACCCCTCCAGTCTGCCCCGTCGGCTGCATTGGTAGTCGCCCTTCTTGCTAGAGTTGATCTGCCACTCGCAGTAAGGGTCCTGTGGGGTCAAAGTTCACGAGCGGACACACAGAGTTATACGCAGTCCCAGATATAAGCTGACAAAGGATGTAGGGGCCTAATGGAAGACTAATTAAATATGTCAGATCAGATCGGTGATTACATCAGAGGGTTGGGAAGGAAGGATGCCTGTTCAGCAAACTGATGGATTGCATTGACAACTTTTATTTTGTTGGTATTTTTTTTTTTTTTATGTTGTTGTCGTGTATGTTGATGCCTTTTTTTTCCTCCTTTGTTATATGTTCTGTGATGTTATGTTGATGTCATTCTTCTTCTTTGTTAGATGTTTTTATGATGATTGTAGGTGGTGCTCTCCGCCCCCCTGCTCCGCCAGGCAGCGGCCCAGGGACGGACACCAGCCGCAGGACTGGTCCGACAGACACGCCAGACACGACTGGTACCTCGCGGAGGAGCCTGAGCTTGTTTTCTTTTCCAGGTATTTTTTCACTTTGTTTTGTTTGATTTTTTCGCCGACCTCCGCTGCTTTCCCCCCCGCCGTCTCCCGCCTCTCACTGCCTCCGCTGCTTTCCCCCCCGCCGTCTCCCGCCTCTCACTGCCTCCGCTGCTTTCCCCCCCCCCGCCGTCTCCCGCCTCTCACCGCCTCTACTGTCGGACTGCAGTGTTCGCCGCCTCCGCTGCCGGACTGCAGTGTTCGCCGCCTCCGCTGCCGGACTGCAGTGTTTGCCGCCTCCGCTGCTGGACTGCAGTGTTCACCGCCTCTACTGCCGGGCTGCAGTGTTCGCCGCCTCCGCTGCCGGACTGCAGTGTTCACCGCCTCTTCGTTCCTGTCCCCCGGCTCTGTGTTGCCGGCCGGCCCGCTGCGCGCCGCTCTCAGACATCGCTAGCCTGGCCGTGCTGTGCTACTACCCTCGTCCCGGGAGGTGGCCACCATTCCCTCCCCGGTTTGGGGGTTGCCGTCTCCGCAGGTGGGTATCGGTCCTTCCCAGCCTTCGCTCACTGCTGCGGGAATTGGTCGCTGGCATGGCACGGCTAGGCTGGTCGGCCGCGCGGGTTCGGTCCCGGGCTGGCGGCGCAGATGGCGGCGGCAGCGGCGGCACCGCGCTGTCGCTCTCACCTATGCTGCCGCTGACCTGCACTCGCTGGACAACGGCCATCGCCTCGCTGCTGCCGCCGCCGCCGCCACCAGGGCGGGCATTCTCCAGCGCCGCCGCTACATCCATCGAGGCTCCCAGCAACATCGACACCGGACTCTACACCCCCCCCCCCCCATCCCCGTTCGCTGACTCTGTGTTCCATGTTACTTGTTGTTTTTGTGTTTCCCATATCCCCTATATTGTCAGCGTCTTTGAGCCTTGGAAAAGCGCTATATAAATTCAATAAATTATTATTAATTATATTAGGGCTCCAAGAACAGGAACGAGATATCCTACAGGGGGGGTGTGTGTGTGTGAGAGAGAGAGAGGGGGAGAGAGGGAGAGAGAGGGGGGGGAGAGAGAGAGGGGGAGAGAGAGAGGGGGAGGGAGAGAGAGAGGGGGAGAGAGAGAGAGGGGGAGAGAGAGAGGGAGAGAGAGAGAGGGAGAGAAACAACAGTTTTAGTAAACAACACATGTAGTCATCATCATCAGTCTGACAACGAGATTAATTGCAGGCAAACCAGACGAACACTGCTGATTCCCTACACACTGACTGTACATATGGGTTAGGGTTTGTTCTGTTTGAGGTAAGAAGCACCACAACACACTGGATCATAGCACACACACACACACACACACACACACACACACACACGCTCGAGCGCGTGCACACACACACACACACACACACACACACACACACACACAACACACTGTATCATAGCGTCACTGTGTTCTTTACTGAAGTATCAACAATAGACAAGAGCAACACATCACATGTAAGTAAGTAAGTAAGTAAAGCTTTATTTATATAGCACCTTTCATACAAGAAATGCAGCTCAACGTGCTTTACAACAGGAATAAGAACATCAAGTGAATATAAAAACATATATATAAACATATACAAGCATAGAATGAATATAAAAGCACAGGAAAACACTAAAAAGAGAGACTGTGATTGTTTCCCATCTTCACACCAACTTAAATCCCTACTTAAATGTACGCCGACGACACCATTCTTTACACGTCTGGCCCCTCTCTGAACACTGCCCTGACCGACCCCCAACAGAGCTTTAACAGCATCCAATATGCCTTCTCCAACCTCCATCTTCTCCTAAACACCAATACAACTAAATGCATGATCTTCAATCGGACCCTACCCCCAAGCCTCCTGTCCCCAAAAAAATCACCTCACTGGATGGGTCAGTACTAGAATGTGTCAATACATACAAATATCTAGGTATCTGGCTTGATAGTTCACTCTCCTTCCAAACCCACATCAATAACCTTCTCACCAAACTGTCAGAACAAGAATTGGTTTCCTGTACCGCAACAAAGCCTCCTTCACCCACTCTGCAAAAACACACTTTGGTGAAAAATGACCATCCTGCCAATTCTGGACTATGGAGATATCATTGACAGGATTGCCCCCAAAAACCTTCTCAATAAACTGGACGTCATCCACCATCACACTGTCATCCGCTTTGTCACCGGTGCCCCTTTCAACACACATCACTGCGACCTGACCTGTCCAAGTCAACTGGCCATCACTCCACACCAGGCGACTGACCCACTGGTTCAGTTCATCAATAAATATGTAATAATATGTTACACCTATGGATTTATTCAGTAAGACCATATGTTTTCCATGAACTATTGTCATCTTGTCCACTGTACTTAAAAAGGAAATAAGTTGCAATTCTAACGTATTTACAATGACGACACATGGAAGATAAAGATCGAGCATGTTTGATTGTTGGGCAATTTGTTTGCAGTAGAATATCTGATCAAATATTGTCCTCAGACTAAAAGGGTCAAAGTAAGAAGTTCATACTGCTCATATGGTTTTAGTACCACTAGAGGGCGCACAACAACAAGAGATTGTGTTTGAGACAAGTCAATCATGAGAGAAAAAACGGCCAACCTATAATCCACCCCACTTACTGTAAGTACCTTGTAAAAACGCTATGATCCTCAGACATAGATTTTTCATACATGCTGGGATCAATATCTCACTAATGGACTAATAGACTACAACTGAACAATGCTGAAGATACTGGGCCTCATTGTAATGCATGGAATATAATTCACCTGCATGGTGTTCTTTTCCATTTCCATTTCCATTTTTTGCATTTATCAGTAAATAACTTACAACAAATGCATTTGTCTAACTAAGTGAATACTCTATCCATCAGTCATAGAAAGAAAAAGTCATCTATGCTCGGGACAGGGGACATTGGCAGTCATAATGCTACAAGAAGGATTCTTGTTTTTTTTCCATGTGTATTCACGTGTTTGCTATGGCCATTCACATGTTTGATAATCCATCATCGGCAGATCCCCCCCCTACCTCTGCTTACTACTGAACTTCTCATCCAGCACAGCAATCTCCGCTCCAACAAATATACTATCACTCTGCCCCCCCCCCCCCCAAAGTCCGCACCTCCTTTGTTTAGTTTAGTTTGTTTATTTAGCACACAAGAAATTGTGCAAGGAGGGAACGACGCCCAGAAGGCTTGTACAGAGTTCCACTCCACGTCAATATCAATGTTTAAAATAAAAATCTAGGGACATTTACTGCATGTCAATAGGAGAAAAGAAACCACAAACAAAATCATATCCAGCAGAAAGGTAGGATAGCACATACAAACACACAAGACAAAACAAAAACAAAAACTGAAAATAGATACAAGGATAGTAAGATTAGTACAAAAATAAACATAGATTTCCATCTTGCCCACCTTTCAACGGGAAAAGCACTACAATATAAAATAAACATAGATTTCCATCTTGCCCACCTTTCAACGGGAAAAGCACTACAATATAAAATAAACAGCTCATAACGAGATTAGATATTTTTCCTTTGGCCTGAGTCATTCTGTTCAGTTCGCTGCCCCCTGTAGGTAGCTGTAGGTACCTACACCCCCACTGACTGGAACGTGTTGCAGTGACACGAAAACTCACCACTTTTAAACACTCACTTTTACATGTTGTCTCGGATCACTGCACCTGCTTTTAAGTTAACTTCCCCCTGGTCCCTGCTGTCTTTTACATATTGTATTGTAATGTATAGATGTTTTTGATACATGTGTATCATGGCATTCATGTTTTATATTGGGTTGTGTTTTATATTGTATATATTGTGTTGTGTTTTGTGTACATACTTGCCTCTGTTCTGCCAATTGGCCAGATCGTCTTTGTAAATGAGAATTGGCTCTCAATTGACTTATCTGGTTAAATAAAGGTTAAATAAAAAATAAAATACAAATACAAATAAATCACAGATCAATTAGGCTACACATCACAATCACAGTAATCGATCATACATTAATCACCGTATCAACCCTGCAGAGTATCCCCAAGTACCGGTAACCCTATGTGTGGACACAACAGGGTTAGCCCAGTCTTTTAAACATATATATTATTATTATGTATTAATAATACCGTATTACATCCGTAATACATCATAGGCAGAGTAGGTGCAAGGAAAGTAGGTGCAATTTCAACACCATAATCAACATCGATATTGCGCAGTTGACGTTTATGAGTTGTTGATACAGTACTAAGCATACTACAATAATACTATTACTATAATATCATATAGTATAGACGAGGAAGAGGCGAGTGAATTGTCAGGAAAACAGTCCCTGTATGACATTGATTGGTGGGAGCCGGGGCGAGTTGTATTCGTTATACAATATATAAATCATATCATGTCAACCAAAGGCTAACTAACTCAGACCAAAACAAAATATAGGCTTATAGCAGCATAACTTGTTGATAAGTTGACAAATCAGCACACATACATATAGAACGAATTTGAGGCTGACCAACGTCTGATCACCATATTGCAACATTTGAACGTTTGAAAGTCTAACCGTAGGTTTAACAGGGACATAATAGCCTATGCACAGAACATATACTATCATAATCAGGACAGGAAAGAAAACATAGGCAATATTTATTTATGAGGAAGACAGGCGTATACAGATATGTGTGCTTGGCTTGCAGAGAGGGGGTTGAATTGCATCATTTGTATTTATATGTTAAAGCACTTTGAGCTGCAACGTTTGCAGGAAAAGTGCTATACAAAAAAGGGTTATGATTATGATTATGATTATAATAATGATAATAATAATAATAATCATCATTATTATTATTATTATTATCATGCAAACATATCTGTTTGAGCGCGCCCTCCGAAGTTTGACCGCAGACGTAAAAAATACACCATGACGTCATAAAAACCCAATAGAATGGGTTGGTGTGACAACGGCACTATGGCGTCATGATAAACCTATAATAGAATGGTTTGGTCAAACTTTTGTGTGACAACGGTACATACAGACTTGTATAACGGTACATATATAGATAGAGAGATTGTCCGCTGAGAATATATATATATATATATATATATATATATATTATATACCATTTCTGCTACAGTCTGCTACTTTCATAAGGATGAGTAGAAAAAGGAGAAATTCTTCGTTTCCACGAAGCCCCCTTTCGGTATGTTAGTTTTGTCTTCTCTTTCCATTTAATAATAATAATAATATCTTATATCTAATAATGTTATTCATGTTAATATTATTAATATCTAATGTATCTTTTAATGTTAGTTGATGAATCTATATATTTGTATATATTTGCATATTTACTTAAATATGTATAACGGTACATGATAGACAGACTGTCCGCGGGGATACAGTTAAGGATGAGTAGAAAAAGGAGGAATTCTTCGTTTCCACAACGCCCCCTTTCGGTATGTGAGATATCTAAGAGCCAAAAGTGTGTGTTTGTGTGTGTGTGTGTGTGTGTGTGTGTGTGTGTGTGTCTGAGTGTGTGTGTGTGTATGTGTGTGTGTGTGTGTGTGTGTGTGTGTGTTAGTGTGTGTGTGTGTGTGTGTGTGTCTGAGTGTGTGTGTGTGTATGTGTGTGTGTGTGTGTGTGTGTGTGTGTGTGTGTGTGTGTTAGTGTGTGTGTCTGAGTGTGTGTGTGTGTGTGTGTGTGTGTGTGTGTGTGTGTGTCTGAGTGTGTGTGTGTGTGTGTGTGTGTGTCTGAGTGTGTGTGTGTGTGTGTGTGTGTGTGTGTGTGTGTGTGTGAGTGTGTCCGCCTCGTAATGGTAGTTGTAAGTGCAACCCGAGGCTTCAGACATATTTATAAATCAACAAGTGTTCCACGAACTTGAACCCAGTTAAGGTCTTACAATACTCCACCTGGTGACCCTGATTAGACACTTATGCATCCAGCCTGATATTGTGCATCCCCTGACCCTCGTCCTGGTGTTAGTTGCTGTGGGCGTGTCTAACCTACTGTGGGCGTGTCTAACATGATATGGGCGTGTCTAACCTGCGGTGGGCGTGTCTAACCTGCTGTGGGCGTGTCTAACCTAATGTAGGCGTGTCTAACCTGCTGTGGGCGTCTCGTCTCAACAGCAGAGGGGGGGGTCTCGTCTCACCGGCAGAGGGGGGGGTCTCGCGATAATCCACCGCGAGTCCTGGAAGGTCTCTCCTGTCACTCTGCCAGTGTCTCATTCTTTTGAGTCTGTGGCTCTACAACTAAATGGACCTACCCCAACTGTTTTAGTTAATATCTACCGCCCACCCAAACCAAACAAGGATTTCTTTGATGAATTCAACACATTTCTCACCCACATCTGTTCACTCTCATCCAACATAATTCTGTTAGGTGATTTAAATATTCACATGGATAATAGTAATCATGCTCTCACTAAGGACTTCATCTCTTGCCTGGACAGTTTTGGTCTCCAACAATATTGATTTCCCTACCCATTCTAAAGGTCATATTTTGGACTTGGTCTGTTGCTCAGGTGTCACTCCCCTCAACTGTTCTGCTGTTGACCTCCCCATCTCTGACCACATGCTTGTTTCATTTAACTTAAGTTTGTCTCTATCCAAAACCAAACAGTCACGTACTATGTTCTTCCGCAACATCAGACATAATAATTTAGCAGATCTCATAACAGGCATCGACACTTTCCCCATCATCACCCCCCCATGCACCCCTGATCAGCTCGTCTCTCATTACAATGATGGACTCCAAACTCTGCTGGACTCACTCGCCCCCCTCAAAACCCGGACTGTCTCATTCCCCCATTCTGCCCCCTGGTTTTCCCCTCACCTACGTCTGCTGAAAGCCAAAGGACGTCAGCTGGAGCGGCTTTCAAGAAAAAACGGTCTCACTGTTCACAAACAGATGCACCATGCCCACATCCTCCTTTACAAAGACGCCCTCTCCTCAGCCAAATCCCAATATCTTACAGACAAAATCACTGCTGGTGCTGGGAACACCAGGGCCCTGTTCTCAGTGGTCAACAACTCACTCCGCCCCCCCCGACTCCCTTCCCCCACACTTCTACTCCACTGACCACTGTAACTCTCTGATGTCATTTTTCAACTCAAAAATAGCCAACATCCACCAACAACTGACCCCTCTTATGTCCAGTTGTCCATCTCCCCTATCTCCCCATCCCCCCTCTCTGTACCTCTCTCCTGCTTCCATCTCCCCTCTGCTGCCGATTTATCTAAACTCATCCGGAAATCCAAGCCATCCACCTGCCAACTTGACCCCCTGCCCTCCTCCCTGGTCATAGTCTCCCTCCCCACTCTCCTGCCGCTGATAACTACAATCATCCTGAGCTAATTGTTCCTCTTAGCCACTTGTTCCTTGTTTGCGATGTAGGTTTCCCTCCCCTTCTGGTGTTCACTCTATTCAGGCAGATAGCTGAGGAGATGTTGTTGAATGTTGTTGTGTGGGGTTCATAATCAGACACAAACACCTGTGTTCTTTCATAAGGTTCCTGTAGAGTTGCCGTAATAGGAGATTGTGAAGGAGGATCTGAATCCTCAACTAGAGCAACAATTTGTGCAATAGTTAGATGGTCAAAGGTTGTCCCCCACTCACTGGTAGATGCTTCCCCTTCTGATACCCTGGTCTGGCAGTGTCATGAGATGCTTGCCGTTTTGCTGCATATCGCAACATGAGATAACATTTGGCATGTAGTACACACCTGCTGCATGCACATCGGAAGGTTGTGTAACTAATCTACCAAGAAGCTAAAAATGTTTACAGGATTCTGCCCAGCTTTTCAGATTGGAATCAACATTATCTGTTACTGCCTTGTGAAGGTCATCCATACTTGGAAGGTCATCCATACTCCCCCTCACATAGGCTATGACACAATGAATGCCACAGGCTTTGGGTTGACATGATCGAAGCTTTTTAGGACTCACTACTAAGGAGGAGCCAACGTCATATTGTTCGACTCCGGCCGGGGACATATCCTGCATGTCATCCCTCCTCTCTCTCTCACCCATCCTTCCTGTCTAAATCTTCACTGTAACTGTCAATAAAAAGGAAAAATATGAGTGGGACTGCCCCACTCAGAAAAAATAACTTCAAATTGTAACCGTCTTTAAGTTCACGAGGTCTGGCCCTCCCACATGCTCCCCAACATTCAAAATGGGTCAATATTGGATTTTTTATTTTTTATTTTCAATTTCTTTTTTTTCATTTTCGGGGAGCCGCCATCTTGGAAATATGCTAATTAGGCCTCATATAGCCCTAAGGCCCCCAACTAGATGTTCATTTTCTAAATAAGACTTCACGTGACATTGTCGCATGCATCCGTGCCTTGTAATCGCGTGATTGGCTAACAATAGACAACTTATATGTTTGTGATCTTGGTTGCCAGGAATACATACATCAGTACCAGCTTACTGTAATTGATGTCACACACACATTTTCTGCAAGTTTCATAGAGTGTCTCCAGTGACTTCATTAAGGCTGTGACAGGTTATAGTTGTGTTATTTATACATTATGACCACACACACACACACACACACACACACACACACACACACGCACACACACACACTCACACACACACACACACACACACACACACACATTATGGCCTTTGATCAATGCATATTTAAAAGGGAGTAGAAAGCTTGATTTAACTCAAGAAAGTGATACAAATCAATGGGTCTATTTACAGTACAGGATGTGAAATTGAATGTGTGTTTGTAGTAGTACCAGTAGTTGTGTGTGAATGCATTTTTCAGTTTTCATGTTAAGCTGTTACTACATGTTTTATGTTCACCTTGCCTTTCAAATGCTTCTCTTCAATGGTATCCATTAAAGGGACAATCCATAATTTCTAAACGCCAGCCCAGCCACAAAAAGCTGAGGGATGGGTTTGGAGAAATGTGCCACTCTCAAATTCATAGACGGAACAAATATCTTTCAAGAATCAACATGGGTATATATACATTAATATATCCAAGAAAGGCATCCCAAATGACAGTTTGTGTCTGTAAGAACCCCATTGGAGAGTATTTTCTATGACTGTATGCCAGGATTCTTCACACATCAGTAGCATAACACATTTCAGTCTCACTGCCTTCTCCCTTAGTGTACTGTATATGCCTCAGTGGAATGTTATGGCTCTCTTGCGTTCACATTGGTCTGTGTATCATCCTGGATTCCATGGTCTGATTCGTGCAAATAAGCATGTCCTATCCTTCATATGATTTACATCTGTTAACCTTACATATACTGTATGTTCTGTCATCCCTATAACTTATATAGAATGCAGTAGACGTGGAGGACAACGAGGGAGAGAGAAAGAAGAGCATCAGAATGGCTGTTTTTAAACTACAGAATGTGGAGGACTACTATGAGATCGGAGAAGTGCTGGGCAGGTGAGAGAGTATAATCGTACAGAGTACTACTGTCTCTCCTAAAGACCTCTTCATCCCCACTACCCCCGGTACTGTTTCTCTACTGCAAATAACATAAAAAATGTATGTAAATTAGTTGGTTTTGTTATTGATCTAAATTGAACATCATATGAAATGTTGAACACACTGCTGCACAAAAAGTGTTGAAGTGTTATTAGGATTTAAAAAAATAATAATAATTAAACGCCCCCTTATTAAAAAAACAAAGAAGTAAACTCCAGAGACAAGTGTGTATGTTTAGACAGTTGTTACACTGCTAGGCCACACACATGTCAAATCTTTACTAGGAGGTGTGAGTAGAGATGCAGCTACAATGATGATCCTCAGACTCCTCTTTTTTCTTTTTTTAAAGGAGAGTGGACATCTACCCTCCTTCACTCTTTATGTTTCTTTATTTAGATAGGTAGAAGTTGTAGAGGTGGGGTTACATTGAGAGAGAGAGAGGAGAGAGCTATGACATTCACCACTCTGGCTCTAGACTAACCCTCAGTCCTCACCCAAAATAGTGCTGCTCTTCGTTTGGATCTATACTTGAAAAGTTGAGTGAAGTTAAAGTAGAGATTCTCAGCTTTTATTGAAGTGTTCTGTGGATGTTGCTATCACCATGCAGCCATTACAACACGTTTTAGACATATAGTACCCTATTTAATCCTTTGTATACAAAGTATACAACCCATTAACCACACCAAAAGTTGGGTATCCTCTCTGGTGAAGGTCTGCCAGGCCTGTACGTCAGCCATCTTCAGTTGTTTCTTTTGAGGAGGTTTTGCCTTAAGTCTCCTCTTTAGCAAATGCTTAAATGCAAAAGGATTTAAATCGAGATTGACTTGGCCAGTCCCTGAAAAGCTCCCTAGTTGCTATGGCTGTATGTTTTGGGTCATTGTCCTGCTGTATGATGAATGTCCATCTAATGAGTTTGGAGGCATTGGCTCGTTCTTGGGCTGAAGAAATGTTTCTGTACACTGGGGTTAGCTTAGCGGTTACGTCATCAATGAAGACAATTATTCAGGTCTATTGGAGGCCATCTATGGCTAAGCCATAACACCCCCTCCACCATATTTCACAGATGAGGTGTTATGCTGTGGAGGTTGGGCAGTTCCCTTTTTTCTCCACACTTTACTCCATCATTCTGGTACATGTTAATCTTTCTCTCATCTTTTTCCAGATGTCTGCAGGCTCTTTAGGTATTTTTTAGCAAACCATAATCCTGTTTTTGTGGTTTGTGTCTTGCAATGTCGCCTCTAGTTCTGCTAGTGAAGTTCAGGTTTTTCTTGTGGTGCACATTATTCGGTCATCCACTGTAGAAGCCTTCCTTGGCCTACCAGTTGCATTTGCATTTGAGGTTTTGGTTATGTTTCTTCTAGATTCTTTTCTGATATTTCAGCCTCATAAACGCTTCTGTTATGTCCCCAAATAATATCCAGGGGACGCGGCAAGTAATAATGAAATGAACCGGAGGACAAAGAGGCGGACAGGAGAATATAAATAAACCAAGAATCTATTGTATAACTTAAAAATAAACAGTTTTCAGAAAAACACTTAACTGAAAACTACTTTCAAAAACAGGGAGAAAATGATAGATTGTTTAACAAGGTAGAAGCCAATTAAAGTGGCCAAACACAATACTAACAGACACACTCCGTCTAAAAAATGAGTCACGGTTACTGACGCCAGTACACGCTACAAATTGTAGCAACACACAGAAATTCACTACAGTAGTAGCTTTAGCTGTCTAGCAACCAACACACAGGCACATACTACAGTAGTATCTGTCTAGCAACCAACACACAGTTGCCCACTGGCACCATCTGTTAGTTCCACCTGTCCTTTATCCTCCATCCTTGATGAGCAAGTGAATACAGGTGTGCTCCCTTATGCCATCACCATGGCGATAGGAAGGGGGAAGGACAATAACCTGGGGAGAGACACAGGGAATAACAGAAACACACACACACAACCACATTACAACAGTAAACACACACACACACAACCACACACACAACCACACTATGGCTGTAACAGCTTCCTTCATTTTTATTGACGTCTCTTTGGTCCTCATGTTGACAGACACCAATAGCAGACTCCAAAGGCAAATGCAAAGCTTAGAATCAATTGACATTGAGAGCTCTCTTATAACTGCAAAATTATGTGACGTAACACACCAGAAACACCTGTCAAGCCAATTGTCCCATCACTTTAGGGTACCCTGAAAAAGGGGGACTATGGAGAAAAGTGTTGTAATTTCTGAATGGTGCACCCAATATGTACAAAATACCATCATTGATTTCAAAACCACATTTTTGGAGTGTAGAGGCAAAAGAAGATATGCATGTGTATATATATGTATCCAATATGTACAAAATACCATAAAATAAAAGCTGATAATCTCTACAAATGTAATTGTTTGATTTCAAAGCCAAACCTTCAAAGGCAAAAGAAGAAAAAATGCTTCACTGTCCCACTACTTATGCAGGGCACTGTACGTACATATTTGACCCAGAGCAGTACCAACATGAAACCTGGGTGCCTGTCCTATATAGTTTTCTCTCCTTATCTGAACTTGATTTGAGCTTGGTACAATGGAACTAACGGGAATAGTCTGAAAAGTGCAAGCCCGCCCATCTACCACTCCAGGCAGGCTCAATCAAACCAAAGTATTCCAGAAAATAAACCAAAGAAACCCATGTTTCCCACACCTCTCCCTCCCCATAGTGGTAACTTTGGGCAGGTGCGGGCGGTGCGGGAGCGCTCCTCGGGAGTCCGCTGGGCCGGGAAATTCCTGAAGCTGCGGAGGAGCGCCAGCAGCCAGCTGGGTATGGAGAGGAGGGACGTGGAGAGAGAGGTGGAGATCCTGCAGGCGCTGCAGCACGCCAACGTCATGGCGCTAAGGGACGTGTTCGAGAGCCGCGCCGAGGTGGTGCTCATCGTGGAGCTGTGAGTATAGGATGGAGGGATGGAGAAAAGGAGATGGAGGATGGGGAGGAGAGGGTGTTGGGTGGAAAGAGTGAGGTGTTTGAGAGGAGGTGTTCATTCACAGCTTATTGTGGAGCTGTGAATGAAGTGGGATGTGATGAAGGGATGGAGAAGGAGGCACGAAGTGCTGCAACATGTCAACGTTATGGCAACAAAGCCCAACTTCTGTATCCACTGCGTGTTAGGAGCCTGTCTAGAAGCCTGTCTAGGAGCCTGTCTGTCTTTCTCTCTGCCTGTCCGATTATGGGATCTGTCTATCTGGCCCAATTGTTTAAAACTTTTGATCTGGATTCCGATTCTTTGATCCAGGATTGATCCAGGATCAGATCTTTTTTCTTTCTTTTTTTTCTGATCAGGATCAGCCAGCTCGATTTGATCCTCGATCAGAGAAAAGAATCGGGATCAATCTGATCCAGATTAAGTTTTGAACAACTGGTTAAGGTTACTCCCATAGATTAGATTAGAAAAGAAAAGATTAGAAAAGAAAAAAAATAGGAAAATGTAGGCAATGAAAAATTAAAAGGGCAAAGACCATAGGGAGTTAGAGAGACTTTGTAGGAAAGAAAGAGATAAAACTAGACTGGTGTTACTTCCAAGTGATGTTAGTCTAGAAGGAAAACTGATATGGGGCGAAAGTGAGACTCTGGATCAGAACAAAGCTGGATGACGTGTTTGGTACAGTGACAGGGTCTGTCTCTGTTGTGACGTGTGTGTGTGTGTGTGTGTGTGTGTGTGTGTGTTTGGTTTTGTGGTGGTCTGTTGTATATCGCATGGGTGTCAGACATGATTGCTCATAATGTGCAGATGCAATCATGCCGTGTCACATGTGTGTGCCTGTCTGTGTGACGTGTGTCTGTGTGTCTGCCCCCTCAGGACACAGTGGGTATGATAGAAAACATTGTGTGGATCACCTCACCTATCCTGTTTAATAGGAAGACAACGAGAATCAACTATCATTACTACCTCTAATCTTAACAGCCAGACACTGGCTCCCTATGGCCCCGCCCACTTCCTATAAATATAGCAGCAATGCAGAGATCCACACATGTGTGAGACATACACACACACACGCACACACACACACACACACACACACATACACACACACATAGAGTCACAAATGCAATCTAATGTAATCAGAATAAGTGTGCCGACTGAGGTTGTTTCTGTGCGTGTGTGTGTGTGTGTGTGTGTGAGATTGAGGGAGTGAGGGAGTGAGTTTGTGCCTTTGTGCTGGTTCAGTACTTGTCTGAGCTGTTAATGGAGCGGCCTGTATAGACAGACAGAACTATTGACTTTCCTTGTAATCAGTAAGCAGCACTAATACAATCAACTTCCCATATTTTCTCTCTCTCTCTCTCTCTCTCTCTCTCTCTCTCCCTCTCTCTCTTTCTCTCTCTCTCTTTGTCACCCTCACCTTCCCCTCTCCTTCCCTCACTACGCCCCCTCCCTCCTCTCCATGCCACAGTATCAGCGGAGGGGAGCTGTTAGACTTCATAGTGGCGAAAGAGAACCTGTCAGAGGAAGAGGCCATCGAGTTCCTCAAGCAGATCCTGAAGGGAGTGGGCTTCATGCACAGCAAACGCATCGCCCACTTTGACCTCAAGGTGAGAGGGGCACACACAGGGGGCGCATGGTCCTCACTTCCTCTGTCCTCACATCTGTCCTCACACCCTCTGTCCTCACACCCTCTGTCCTCACATCCAAATCACGATCAAATAAAGAGTCACTAGAATGGGGGAAATGTGCTTTTAGTAAAGAAAATGTAGTGATGAACATGGGCAGGAAATAAATCAGCAAGAGAAAAGGAGCACAACAAGGAGCATTCGAGAAAGTAAATGTTTTCAACATATCAAAAGCAAAGGTAAGTAGTATAAAGTATAAAGTAAACACACAGAGTAAAAAACAAATAAAGACCAATAACAATACTGTTCCTACTACTACGTAGTAGGAACACTAATAATAATAATAATAATCACCCCATCTGCTCGTACCCTCCCACCCCTCTTGGCAGTTATATTATGATCCAATCCTTTTGAGAAGGGAGCGAAGACAGACAATTGGGACGCAATCACAGAAAAAGGGGAGATTTAATGGGTGTAGAAATTAGAGGTATTATAGACAAATGGGAAGGTGGTTCCCCCTATCTGGTGTGACCTACTAGGTTCAAATCATGGTCTTGTAGCTGGTGTGACCTACTAGGTTCAAACCGTGGTCTTCCATTAGACTGTGTTAGCCCGTGGAGCTAAAGCCCAGGCATTAGTTCTGGGAGCTAATGCAAGTCTTCGGATCTCAGGCAAGGTCCGTTATTATCATCCTACTGTGCTGTGGTACTGTACTGTGGTTCACTGAACCACCTCCACTACATGTTTATTAAACTTCGGACACTCTTCTGACACCTTGATATTTTACATTGTTGAACGCTTCACGTAAGTAACAAGTGTTTCTCCTCTCTGTTCAGCCAGAGAATATCATGCTGGTTGATAAGACAGTGCCACACCCCCACATCAAAATCATTGATTTTGGGCTGGCCCACCGCTTCACACCGGGGGACGAGTACAGAAGTCTCTGGGGTACCCCGGAGTACATTGGTAAGTGGAACAACCCACATTCTCACAATGGTCACATGAACAATTAGAAGTCTATGTCTGATGTGGGTGTTTTCAGTGGTCTTAGAACATTTAATTGTGTACGGTATGTGTGATTGAGGAGCATGCGAGCGTGTATGTTTGATGTGTCTACTGGCTTTTGTGTCTTTCTTTCTGTCTGTCTGTCGGGCCTTATAGGATGACAGTTACAATATTAATTTTAATTAATTTTGACATTTAGCAGACGCTTTTAATCCAAAGCGATTTACAATTACGGTACGAATTACAGGGACATTCCCCCTGGAGTAACTGAGGGCAAAGTGCCTTACTCAAGGGCACACTAGTAGTGGTGTGGTTTCAGGCGGGATTTGAACTCACAACCTTCCGATCACAAGTCCAACTCACTATCCACTAGACCACCACTACCCCAATATGCGGTTGGCAAAGACATTTTGGCAATGTATTGTCAATAGCAAAGCATATCTACTATAGATAGATAGATAGATAGATAGATAGATAGATAGATAGATAGATAGATAGATGGTTGTGAGGTTGAGAGTGGTATAGTTGGGTGTTGAAGTGGTTGAGAGTGGCTTCAGTGGGGTAGAACTGGTAGCCAAGAGAGTGCATTGTTGAGTAATCAGAATGTGTTCTGCAGGTTTCCTGTTGTTTTTATATAAGAGTCCGGAAAGTTCCACAGCAGTTGCAGTAACAAAAGGGCTCTAGGAATGTTGGCCTAAAATCAACATTCCACCATGTTAACCAGATGAGACGATTTGGGGCTACAGAAAGCATGTTGAAGAACAATATGTGGACTTGTTTAAGCAATCTCTCTTTATGTCTATCTGTCAGTCTTTATTTAGCTTGAACCTTGCGGAACCTGCGCAGGTTGTCATGGAGACAACAAACGGGTAGTGGTGGTGGTTATGGACAGGATGTGACGTCAGAGCGTGCGGTGTGGGAGCAGGGGGTAGTGAGAGAAGGCTTCTGGCTAGGTGAGAAGTTTACATAGGCCCAGCAGGAAATGCAGGGGGGAACATGTTACAACTGAGTCACAGAAACACTGTAACAATTCTGCAGTAGAATGAACCCATATCTCTCTATCTATTTGTCTGTCTTGTGTGCAATATTGTGCAATAGACATGTGTGTGCATCTTACAGTGTTACTCAAATACAATGAGCTGCTGTATCTGTGGCAGTTGCAGAACAAAAGAACAAAAGTCATTCACGCTTCTACCTGCTACCGACCTGTATGGTCGAAGGGGGTGAACCACATGTTTCTCTCTTAACACTCTTTCATTTCCTTTCTCACTGTTATACAAATATATAATTTTGTCAGTTCTTATCCCTTTTGCACATTCATGCAAAACATTACAAATGTTGGAACATACAATTTTTTTTAGCACCTACCATTTCTACACAGTTTATATGACAACAATAACATTTGTCCAGAAATATTAGTTTCTAATATCAGAGTTGAAAACAAGTAATTTCTCCATGCGTGTTTCTCTAAATGGTACACATACAGGGCTCAGCCACAGGGGAAGGTCCAGGACACCTGACAGTCTGGTCTTTTAGAAAGGCATTTGATGCAAATCTAGGTTATATTATATTATACAACAGTTAGTTCCGACCAAGTCATTTGATTGGATTTGATTGGACAAGAGGCATTCCATGAGTGCTGATATACAGTATAACAGCACTGGGACTTTATGTATCACTCCGCCGCACAGATGTTCTACTAAATGACCGTTAATTAGACTACATGTTTGTGTTCAGGTTACTAGGCAACAGTCCATTTGAAGTTCAGTTGCGGGACTATTTTTTGTTTATTTTTATGATTAAATAAACAAACAAATCATAATCTGTTGTCGCTTATTACTGTTAACTAATAAATGGCGCTGTAGAACTGTTGTATAAAAGCAATATCACACTCAAGGTCGTGCTGTTATACTGAATATCAGCACGGCTGTGATTGCCTGCGGCCTCGTACCTATGACCGAATCACAGCTCACAGCACTTACTTGTTCTGTGTTCATATTATGGCCATCTGACTCCACAGGCTGGGGTGTGTTATTTGGCATCATGGAGGCTTCTTCAAAACTTTAATTTCTCCCAGGAAAATGTGGTTGCTAGCTATGGTATCAGGTCCCTCCCTGGCAGCTCTACTGTAGCCTACAGACACTGTCAGTGCCTTACAGAACCAATGCTTTTTACAAAATGATGTGCTTACCAAACTGTACACAGTGAGGGTGACTTTCGGCCTTGTTTAACTGCATGACCGACACTCATGTTGCAGAGTAGATTGTTTTAATTTCTCTTCATCTCTTGGTTCTTAATCCTGCCCTATCCATTATCACCATTATTACAGTATTGCTCTGTATTGGGTATTGGGTATGATTGTGTTAGACTTTTAATGGTCCATTATCACCATTTTTGCACAGATTTGGGAAACTAAGGTTCTGTGTACTAAAACGAACAAATACAAGAGAGGGACGAGTCAACAACACATTTTAAGTATGATTTGTCAGAATATGAACTTTTACAACTAGTGCACAGATAAATGTGCAATGAATAATGACATTTCTGCTATTTCACTCCTCCCCCCATCCTCACTCCCTCCCAGCCCCTGAGGTGATCAACTATGAACCCCTGAGTGAGGCCGCTGACATGTGGTAAACCATTTTACATGTTACTATGAGCAAATAGGTGCATTATACTGACAAATTAAACTATATTAATTTTCATTTGTATCTTAAGTTGTTCATAAGACAAAGAGGGATAGGCCCTAACACTCCTGGATTAACCATGCAGTAGTCATAGTTGTGGTAGGCTAGATGTAGTTCTTCTTGTTTTGAATACAGTCTTTCATTACTCTTTGTATCTCTTGTCTATACAGGAGTATTGGCGTCATAACCTACATATTGTGAGTATCCAAAGATAAGCTGACAGGTTGAACTTCACTGTGGATGCAGTATTACAGTGTTAGCTAGTATCTAGCTCCCTAATGTCTCCCTAACACCACCCTATTTTACAGGTTGAGTGGCATGTCCCCTTTTCAAGGAGATAATGATGATGAGACACTACTGAACATTGTGGGGATGAACTACGAGTTTGAGGAGAACTCTTTCAGCCAGACCAGTGTCATGGCCAAAGACTTTATTGAAAAACTGCTGGTTAAAGACCCAATGTAATCAAACAATCTATTACTCATATTTTGATATAATTTATATGTGACACGGTCCGGTCATTTGGGCCGCAAGTCGGCAACCAATCAAAATGTTCCGACTTTTATTTTGAAACACGGAAATACTTTTCAAAGTTTTTGAAAATCACAACACGAACTCGCTAGTCAAGCCAAAATACTGCAATGCAATGGATTCAGTGAGTAATTCCCACTACTACCTAGTTAACTATAACACTACTTTACATTGTCAGCAGGCTCACAAAACAAGCTGTGTTAGTTGATAAGCGAGTGTGTCATTATAAAAAATGTGTTAACATTTTTCGAAAGAAAAGTCCGAACATCAAATCAGATGCTGACTTGCGGACCGATTGACCAGACCGTGTCACATATGATTACAATACATTTGTTGATTAATATCAGTACACATCTGTATGGTACTAGTAATTCTGTGATTATCTCCTCAAACAGAGAGAGAATGACAGCAGAGGAATGTCTACTACACCCTTGGATCAAGGTGAGAGAATAGAGTGTGTGAATGTGATACAATAATGCACAATTAGTTGGAACACGGTGAAGAGACTAAGTATGGGCCCTGTGTTTACTCTCTGTATAGTCTCTGCAAAATGGCTGCATCATATTATTAAATATATTAAATGATATGATATTCCCTTGTGCTTTAGCACAACCTCACCACAGCCTAACTTCAAAGTTCAACTGTGTTTGCTGGGTATAGCCAATATTTTCTCCATGTAGTTGAGTAATAGAATTCGTTTGGAATTGTGGATTTATTTTGTCAGATTTTTTTTTTAAAGAAAAAAACGAAAAATGCTATGTGACTCATCTGGTGTTGGGTTTGTGTGCTACGTTGTAGGACTCTTGCCTTCATCTCCCCCAAGAGGCCCCAGTGGGACGTCACTCACCGCCTGGCCCTCTTCCCCTGATGAATGACATGCCATCTCCTCCCGGTGTAGTCTTCCCTCCTATACCGGTCCGACTGCGCCACCATGCTCTTTGTGGCAATACAACACCCATAGGTGGAATTCACATGGGCTCCTCTCACATGGGCTCCCTAACCCTCATGTCTGGCTTCCCAGCCGGCCGGCCTTCACCCCCTCCACGCCCGTTGCCTAAGCGCCCCGGCCCTTGCCTTCCAGATCCGGGTAATCTTGAATGTCTCGAACCAGAGCTAATAAAGGCAGTGCTTCTCATGAAAAGTTTACAGGAAGAAGAGAGGGTACTGGAAGGATTAAGGAGGATGATGGAAGAGGATACTAAAGAGGAGGACCACATAAAGGTTGTTAAGAGAGAAAACCTTTTCAATCAAAAAGAAGCAACATTAATGAAAGAAGAGGAGAAAAGGAAAGAAAGAGAGAAAAAGAAGAATGAGATACTTCTACAGTTAAGGAGGGGTAGAAAAAGGAGGAATTCTTCATTTCCACGACGCCCCCTTTCGGTATGTTAGCTTTGTCTTCTCTTTCCATTTATTTATTAATATCTAATGTATCTTTTAATGTTAGTTGATGAATCTATATATTTGTATATATTTGCATATTTACTTAAATCGTATAGTATTTTTTATATTATTTTGTTATTTTGTTTATCTTTGTGGACTGTATGGCTTATTCTTGTTTTATTATGTCGTTTATATTATTGCTATTGTGTTTTATTGATTACTATTGTTTTTTTTGTTTTTTTTCATGCTGTGTGGATATTTTAAAGCACTTCGAGTTGCAAAGTTTGCAGGAAAAGTGCTTTTCAAAGAAATATTATTATTATTATTATTATTATTATTATTATTATTATTATTATTATTATTATAATGCCAATGCTATGACACTAAGGTACCCAGCAAACACAGCCAAGTTGTTGCCTGTGTGTTAACCTCCTGTGAGGTTGCAACGTTGTTAGAAGGTAGCCAATGAAATGCTACTTTAATACTACTGAGGGTCGCGACAACGTAACTGCGAAGACTTTAGCCTTTAGCCCATCTGGTAGGCTTCCAACATGTTGCCACACTACAGCCGACTATTCCGAGAATGTTGTCCACAACCTCACCACAGCCTAACTTCAAGGTTCAACTGTGTTTGCTGGGTATAGCCAATATTTTCTCCATGTAGTTGAGTAATAGAATTCGTTTGGAATTGTGGATTTATTTTGTCCGATTTTTTTTTTTAAAGAAAAAAACGAAAAATGCTATGTGACTCATCTGGTGTTGGGTTTGTGTGCTACGTTGTAGGACTCTTGCCTTCATCCCCCCCAAGAGGCCCCAGTGGGACGTCACTCACCGCCTGGCCCTCTTCCCCTGATGAATGACATGCCATCTCCTCCCGGTGTAGTCTTCCCTCCTATACAGGTCCGACTGCGCCACCATGCTCTTTGTGGCAATACAACACCCATAGGTGGAAGTCACATGGGCTTTAAAGAAAAAAACGAAAAATGCTATGTGACTCATCTGGTGTTGGGTTTGTGTGCTACGTTGTAAGGCTGTGTTTGGAATGGCATACTAGCATACTACTCATACTAGATTTTAGTATGCCAGAGCGTTCACACTGTACAGTATGCGAGATCTGACTAGCTAAAATGTTTATGAGTAGTATGTAAAAAAATCTGTAAATCTTTTTACAACTTGTTTAGCTATTAAGTTCGGACTATGTCGAAGTAGTATCTACGGGTATCTACGGTAACTAAGGTAACGTCAGATCAGATACATACATCACATTTTTGGAATATATATGGTTACTTTCTCACCTGAAAACATATTAAAACTTCATAAAATGACATGTTAACACTTGTAGAGCCAAAATTACAGCTTTTAGCCAATATATTTTTAAATAGAGGATTTAAAATCCCCGCTCCTGGACCGGCGAAATGCATTCTGGGATGCAGTATGCATACTGCAGTGTAAACGGTTGGCTGGTATTGGCATACTTATTATGAATTTAGTAGGCAGTATACAGTATATACTCATTGAGTATGCTAGTATGCAGTATGCTAGTATGCCATTTCGAACACAGCCTAAGCCTTAGTGCTTTTTCTTTCCACAGAGAATTGACTCTTGCCTTCATCCCCCCCAAGAGGCCCCAGTGGGACGTCACTCACCGCCTGGCAAAGAAAAGAAAGAGATTGAAAAGGAGGAGAAACGTCGACAGAAGGAGGAGAAACTGAAATCAGAGGAGGCAAAAAAGCAAGCGAAAGTGAAGTTGGAGGAAGAAAAAAAGCAACAGAAAGAGAATAAGAAAAAGCAAGAGAAAGAGAAGAAAGAGAAAGAGAAGAGCCTTGAGCAAAAAAAGAAAGAGATTGAAAAGGAGGAGAAACGTCGACAGAAGGAGGAGAAACTGAAATCAGAGGAGGCAAAAAAGCAAGCGAAAGTGAAGTTGGAGGAAGAAAAAAAGCAACAGAAAGAGAATAAGAAAAAGCAAGAGAAAGAGAAGAAAGAGAAAGAGAAGAGCCTTGAGCAAGAAAAAAAAGAGATTGAAAAGGAGGAGAAACATCGACAGAAGGAGGAGAAACTGAAATCAGAGGAGGCAAAAAAGCAAGCGAAAGTGAAGTTGGAGGAAGAAAAAAAGCAACAGAAAGAGAATAAGAAAAAGCAAGAGAAAGAGAAGAAAGAGAAAGAGAAGGAAGAGAAGATTAGACTAGAGGAGGGAAAAAAGAACGCAAAAGAGAGAATAAAGAAACTTGAAAATGAGAATAAGGAGAAGGAAAAGGAAAATAAAAGGTTTGCAGAAGAAGAGAAAAGGAGACTAAAGGAGGAAAAAAAGAACGCAAAAGAGAGAATAAAGAAACTTGAAAATGAGAATAAGGAGAAGGAAAAGGAAAATAAAAGGTTTGCAGAAGAAGAGAAAAGGAGACTAAAGGAGGAAAAAAAGAACGCAAAAGAGAGAATAAAGAAACTTGAAAATGAGAATAAGGAGAAGGAAAAGGGAAATAAAAGGTTTGCAGAAGAAGAGAAAAGGAGACTAAAGACTGAAAAGAAAATACAGAAGAAGGACAAGAAAAAGAAAGAGAAGGAACAAAAGAGAAGGGGGGAGAGGGTGGTGGGCTGATAGGCACCCCTCTCAGGGTGGTGGTGTGGTGGGGAGGGTGGTGGGCTGATAGGCACCCCTCTCAGGGTGCTGGGGTAGTGGAGGGCAGAGGGGAGGGTGGTGGAGGGAGAGGGGAGGGTGGTGGGGGGGAGAAAGGGGGGTGGTGGGGGGAGAGGGGAGGGTGATGGGGGAGAGGGGAGGGTGGTGGAGGGAGAGGGGAGAGTGGTGGGGGGAGAGGGGAGGGTGGGGGGATGGCTCCATCTCTTCCTAGCATCGCCATAATGATGTTCTCATGTGGTGTGTGGTGTGTGGTGTGTGGTGTGTGAGTGTGAGTGTGTGAGTGTGTGTGTGTGTGTGTGTGTGTGTGTGTATTAGTGGTAGAAATGGAGGCGTTTCGCCTGGACAGGCACACAAAATCAAAGTGCATTATCGGTTCAGGAGAAGATATAGATTTTTTACCTGGGTTGTTTCCTGTGTTCCCCAGACCTTTTAAAGACTGGTAGTAATGATGTGTGAATGGCACTAGAGTACCAGAGTACTAGACTATCAACGGAAGATAAAACAGTATCAGGAGAGGAGAGAGGAGAAGAAGCAAGAGAAAGAGAAATGGGAGGAACAGAAAAAATTTGCTAAAATTGAACTTGCGATGCAAAAAATAAAGGAGGCAGATATGAAAATAAAAGACTGGGAGGAGCAACAGAGAAAGAGAGAAAATGAGAAGGAGAAGGACGAAAAAGAAACGTGCATTAGAGGAAAAGGAGGCAGAAGAGAGAAATGAGAAGCAGGACAGACCAAAAACAACGTCAAAGGAGCTACTCAGAGAGAAGATGGCAGAGACCTATGAAAGGGCAAGACTCAAAGCCAAAGAGGAGAGTGAAGATGTGAAACAACACTGATAGTCCGGGAGCCAAAGCTTTTTTTTTCTTCTTTTTTTTTGGATGAACCTTGTTTTGTCAGGTAAAGTTTTTTTTCTCTGCTGTTTCTTGTTGCTTGGGGGTACCTCTTCAAAATACAGGAAGGTGCCCTGTGATAGCCCTTGTGCATTTCAGATATTAACCCCTTCATGCCCGAAATGCCAAATATTCATGCAAAATACTCAATTCAAATGCATCAAATTTATGTTCACTCATGTTTACTCATACTCATGTATGTACAATGTATTTTTTGTGTTACTATTCATTAATTTGAAAGATTTTTTTTAAGTAAGTAAGTAAGTAAAGCTTTATTTATATAGCACCTTTCATACAAGAAATGCAGCTCAAAGTGCTTTACAACAGGAATAAGAACATAAAGTAAGGCAGTGGCTTGGTCGAGGACTTGCTGGAACGGTGCATCCACATTACCAATGGCTGATAGTTCGTACTCAGCTTTCAGGACTTTGATGACAGAGCCTTTTCCCAACCCATAGTAAGACGCTACGGTGTTGCATCCCGATATGGTATTACATTCATACATGGACTGATGAAAGGTTCTTGACAATTTCTTGTGAATGCTTGGCCAGTGTCGACTTGATTTAGTATAATAGTGGTCCACTGTTGCCCTTTCCTTGCGGGGGGATTCCATGATGAGTGGTACATCCAGCCCTGCCTGAAGGTGATGGTGAAGGAGGAGGACAAACACGTCTGTGTGATCAGAAACCACAGAGATTTGATGGGCTTCTCCAGCACACATCAGGACTTGTTGGACAATGATGGTGTCAACTTCTTCCTGCTGATCTTCTTGATCATAGTGGTTCCTTCTTTCTTCCATCTTGATCTCGATGGGGCATGGGTCCTCCCCTGTCACCACCAACTTGTGTTTGTTGGTGCTCCGTAGATGGAAAAGCCTGTCTTGGGTCAGTTCCTCATATAATAATAATAATAATAATAATAATAATAATAATAATAATAATAATAATAATAATAATAATAATAATAATACACTACCGTTCAAAAGTTTGGGGTCACCCAGACAATTTCGTGTTTTCCATGAAAACCTGCACTTTTATATATCAAATGAGTTGCAAAATGAATAGAAAATATAGTCTAGACATTGACATGGATAGAAATAATGATTTTTATTTGAAATAATAATTTTGTCCTTCAAACTTTGCTTTCGTCAAATTGCTTTGCAGCAATTACAGCATTGCAGACCTTTGGCATTCTAGCGGTTAATTTGTTGAGGTAATCTGAAGAAATTTCACCCCACGCTTCCTGAAGCACCTCCCTTGATGGGCACTTCTTGCGTACCATACGGTCAAGCAGCTCCCACAACAGCTCAATGGGGTTGAGATCTGGTGACTCCGCTGGCCACTCCATTACAGACAGAATACCAGCTGCCTGCTTCTTCATTAAATAGTTCTTGCATAATTTGGAGGTGTGCTTTGGGTCATTGTCCTGTTGTAGGAGGAAATTGGCTCCAATCAAGTGCTGTCCACAGGGTATGGCATGGCGTTGCAAAATTTAGTGATAGCCTTCCTTATTCAAAATCCCTTTTAGCATGTACAAAAGCAGCCCCAGACCATCACATTACCTCCACCATGCTTGACAGATGGCGTCAGGCACTCTTCCAGCATCTTTTCACTTGTTCTGCGTCTCACAAATGTTCTTCTGTGTGATCAAAACACCTCAAACTTCGATTTGTCTGTCCATAACACTTTTTTCCAATCTTCCTCTGTCCAATGTCTGTGTTATTTTGCCCATATTAATCTTTTCCTTTTATTGGCCAGTCTCAGATATGGCTTTTTCTTTGCCACTCTGCCTAGAAGGCCAGCATCCCGGAGTCGCCTCTTCACTGTAGACGTTGACACTGGCGTTTTGCGGGTACCATTTAATGAAGCTGCCAGTTCAGGACCTGTGAGGCGTCTATTTCTCAAACTAGAGACTCTAATGTACTTGTTTTCTTGCTCAGTTGTGCACCGGGGCCTCCCACTTCTCTTTCTACTCTGGTTAGAGCCTGTTTGTGCTGTTCTCTGAAGGGACTAGTACACACCGTTGTAGGACATGTTCAGTTTCTTGGCAATTTCTCACATGGAATAGCCTTCATTTCTAAGAACAAGAATAGACTGTCGAGTTTCATATGAAAGTTATCTTTTTCTGGCCATTTTGAGAGTATAATCGAACCCACAAATGTGATGCTCCAGAATTTCAGGGGTCGGGAACCTTTTTGACTGGGAGAGCCATAAAAGCCAAATATTTCTAAATGTATTTCATTGAGAGCCATATAGTATTTTTAACATATAATAAATTAAATATGTCTTACTTTTAATGCGATTTCTGGTGCTGCATGGTTTTGCTGATGTCCTTGTAGTCTGGTTCATACGTGGTGAGGTTGAGCTTCATGCAGGCGTTGAGGCTTCCATCAGTTAAACGTGAGCGTAGGTTGGTCTTAATGTTCCTCATATGCGAGAATGACTGCTCACATACATACAGTATGTAGAGCCAAACATGGTCAATACGGCAATACTAACACGCTGCATTGTGTGGTATGTCACAGGAAGCTCGTTCCAAGTTTTCAGAATCAGCTGGTCTTTTTTCAGTTTTTTCATTTCTGTCCACTTGTGTTCCCTCGCCAGCTCTGCTCGCTGTCGCGCAAGACTTTCCAACTCTCCATTAAGTGTCTTGAACTTACTCATCCACATGTCTGATGCCTTCAGGTCAGCAACTTCCAGCTCAAAGTCTCCCATAGAGACCCCAGGGATGCATGTCAGGTCGATTTTGTCCACTGCACACTCATGTGGATGAGTGATGAACTTGAAAAGACCAGTGCGCGCACGAAATTCTCCAAAACGTGCTTTGAATGACTGCAGGAGATTGGACGTAAAGCCAGCTAGCTGCTGGAGATCCAGATGTTGAGTGAAGTCACTTGCTAAGCATGCATCTCTAAATTGTTGCAGTGTTACAAAGTGCAGAAGACGACCTGTTTCAATGTCCCTGAGAAAGACTTCCAGCTTGCTTTCAAATGCAAACACTGCTTGTTGAAGGGATGAGATTGTATTTCCAATACCTTGCATTTTCACATTGAGCTGGTTCAGATGGCCTGTTATGTCCACGAGATAGTGAAACTGCAGGAGCCAGTCAGTGTTGTCTAGCTCAGGATGCTTGACGCCTTTCATTTGAAGAAAAGTCCGGATTTCACTCAGGCAAGCTGCAAAACGGCTGAGCACCTTTCCCCTTGACAACCAACGCACGTTGCTGTGTAAAAGCAGACTGGGATAATGATTCCCAACTTCTTCTAACAGAGCTTTAAACTGGCGATCATTTAAAGCTCGGGCAACAACAGTTTTTTTTCTTTAGCAAACTCCATGAAAGACGTGAATAAATCCTCTCCTCTGGTTGTCCCTTTCATTGGCAAAACAGCCAAGCTTTCCTCACGCAGTGTGTCACCTGCAGCATACCTGGCAAATATACTGAACTGAGATAGATGGCTAACATCTGTTGACTCATCTAACGCGAGAGAAAAGTATGTCCCGGCGTTTATGTCCTTAATTTGTGTTTCCTCAACTTGATTTGCCATCATGATGCTACGATCGTGAACAGTTCTTGCTGCATGTGTTTTATTCGTTTGATTATCTTGTCTTTATTTGGGAAGTCATCAAACAGTTCATTGGCCACATCAAGCATGAATGTTTTGGCATACTCGCCATCTGTGAATGGCTTTCCATTCCTGACTATTGCCAAAGCACCCGCAAAGCTAGCGGAATTCCCGTCACCTTGCTTGGTCCACCCACGCAGTTGCTGTTGACTCGTCTGCACTTTCCGCTGTAGCTCCTCGCATGCCTTTTTCCTGCTGTCCCCCGCTGGATATTTCGATGCAAATGAAGCATGATGCGTATCGAAGTGCCGCTTTATATTTGACCGTTTCATCGATGCAATTTTATCATTGCATATTAGACATACCGCAGATCCTGCGATCTCCACAAATGCAAATTCCTCTGTCCACGCAGCCTGGAATGCACGGTAATCATCGTCTTTTTTTCTTTTTGCCATCTTTCTCGTTACAAGGGTTGAAGCGTATAAGCTAGTTCACTATCTGATCAAATAGTTTTTTATTTATTCACCTTTACAACGACCTCTGACACTCTCGCGAGACATTGGTTCCCGACCCGACCCACGGGTCACGGGTCATGGGTCCCGTGAAGAGTCCCGTGAAATTTAACTTCAAAACTAATTTCTGTTTACTTTAAAATGACACAGTATTATTACGCAATATCACAAGTATTTTAAAATCAGTTCCAAACAGATTTTTGTTTTCCAACTTTTTATTATTTATTTTTTTAACTTTTCAACCCAATTGTCTGGGAGCCATATGCCGTCACCGGAAGAGCCATAGGTTCCCGACCGCTGCTCCAGATACTCAACTAGCTCAAAGGAAGGCCATTTGTATAGCTTTAACCAGCAAAACTGTTTTCAGCTGTGCTAACGTAATTGCACAAGGGTTTTCAAGGTTTTTCTAATCATCCATTAGCTTTTAACGCGATTAGCAAACACAATGCTGGAGTGACGATTGCTGGAAATGGGCCTCTACACACCTATGTAGATATTCCATTAAAAACCAGATGTTTGCAGCTAGAATAGTCATTTTCCACATTAACAATGTATAGAGTGTATTTCTGATTAATTTAATGTTATCTTCATTGAAAAAAACTGTGACCCCAAACTTTTGAACGGTAGTGTACATTAGACTTATATAGAGCTTTTCTAGACACTCAAAGACGCTTTACAAACTGAAAAGATTGAGTAGTAATAATAAAAAGAAACAAAAGGTAAATAGAAGTATAGGGGCCTAATTGAGGTAGTGCGTTCTAGAGGGACGGGGCTGTGGCTGAAAAGGCCCTATCACCCCAGGTCTGGAGCTTGGTCCTGGTGGTCTTGAGGGTGGTTTGGTCATCAGACCTGAGGCAACGGGAGGGGGTGTGGAGGGGCACGAGGTCGGCAAGGTAGGAAGCGGCCAGATTGTTGATGGCTTTGTAAGTGGTGAGTAGGATTTTGAATTGGATCCTGTATTTTACCGGGAGCCAGTGTAGGTTTTGGAGGACAGGGGTGATGTGGTCACAGCAGCAAGTGGAGGTGAGCAGACGGGCAGCAGAGTTCTGGACGTATTGGAATTTGTTTAGGATGTTATTGTTGTTAAACCGTAGGGGATGCTGTTGCAGTAGTCGAGTCGGGAAGTCATGAAGGTCGTGGATGAGAGTTGCAGCAGCGGAAAAGGACAGGGAGGGTCGGGTGCAGGCAATGTGGGAAAAAAGCTGATTTAGTGACCTGGTTGGCATGGGGAAGGAACGAGAGGGTGGGGTCAAAGATGATGCTTGGGGTCAAAGATGAGGTTGCGGACGTGGTTGGGGGGGGTTACGGTGAAGCCATCGATGTTGAGTGAGAATGTCTGGGTGGAACGGGTGAGGGACTTTGGGCCGATGATGAGGATTTCCGATTTATTGCAGTTGAGTTTCAGAAAATGTTATTGTATCCATGATTTTATGTCGTTGAGGCAGGTAGTGAGAATGGAGTGGGTGTTAGGGGAGATGGTTTTGGAGGAGAGGTAGAGTTGGGTGTCATCAGCATAGCAGTGGAAGCGGAGGCTATGGCGGCGGAGGACCTGTCCAAGGGGAAGGATGTACAGGATGAAGAGGAGGGGGCCTAGCACTGAACCCTGGGGGACACCGTGGGTGACTGGAGCAGTGGAGGATTTACTGTTATTTATTGAGATGTATTGATATCTGTCTGAGAGATAGGACTTGAATCAGGAGAGGGCGGTGCCGGTTATGCCAATGTGTTGGAGACGGGCGAGGAGGATGGAATGGTTGATGGTGTCAAAGGTGGCGCTGAGGTCGAGGAGGATGAGGATGGTGAGGTGGCAGAAAGGAGTATGTCATTGGTGAGTTTTAGTAGTGCTGTTTCAGTGCTGTGTTTGGAATGGAAGCCAGATTTGAATGGTTCATACAGGTTATTGCAGTCGAGGTGGGATTTGAGTTGGGCAGCAACAACTTTTTCAAGGATTTTGGACAGGAAGGTGAGATTGGAAATGGGTCGGTAGTTGTTGGGGGTGTCAGGGGCGAGACCGGGTTTTTTAAGTATGGGTGTAATAGCAGCGAACTTGAGGGCAGGGGGGACAATGCTGGTGGACAGGGAGAAGTTAATTATGTTTGTGATGAGTGGGGTGAGTGTGGGGAGACAGGCCTTGACTAGGGAGGAGGGAATGCGGTCCAAGGCGCAGATTGAGGACTTCATGCTGGTGACTGTGTATATAATAATAATAGGTTCAGCTGTTTCTTGTTGTAAATGGATGACGAGACAACCTTCTGGGCCGGTAGCTTTGTTGATAAGAGGAGATGATTACGCTTTATGGAACGAGAAGCTTCGAGTTCCATAACGCTTTTATACAACGGTTACCACGTTTATCTATCAATATTTCACAAAAGAAAGACAAGACAAACTTTTAATTAATGTATTTGAATGGAACTATGTTTTAAGTGTATTAATCCTCTGAACAGTTGTTTATTGGTTGCTAAGCAACAGTAAGAATGTTACTTCGATAACGGTAATATATACAAACGCGGAGTAATATGAAAACATGTGTCAACATTCCATTTAGCCGTGCGTATATCATGGATATCAGCACGGCTAGAACGCAAACTGACCAATAGAGACAATGGACCGGATCTATCCGTTGTATAATGGGGAGTGTGTCTATGTTCCCACAGCCCGATGGTCCCACAGCCCAATGGTCCCACGGCCAATGTTCCCACATTTCTAAGTAATCTAACTAACCCTAGCCCTAGCCCTAGCCCTAATCCTAACCCTAACACTGACCCTAACACTGACCCTAACCCTATCCCTAGCCCACCTATGAAATATTAGAAATGTGGGACCATTGGGCTGTGGGACCATTGGGTTATGGGAACATAGGGATGACCCTGTATAATGTTTCTTGTTGACCCCTGTCTCTCTGACATCTCTGGTGACGGACTTGGGCCCGATCCCGATTCCCTTTCCTACCCCTACAGCTCGTTTTGGAGTGCCACTCGCTTTAGAGCCTCTGAACAGAGCCACAAGGCATAGTGGTTGAAATCTTTCCCTAAGAAAAGACAAGACTGACTTCATACCTGTCAGACAGTGACGTCTACCTCATCTTCGACAGGTACTATGGCCGTTGGGCCCAGGGGCTGAGGCTGTTCTTGCCCGTTTTACTGTGCTCTCAACTTCGCTCCATGTAGGGGGCCTTGTTTCCATCTGGTGCTCAGGTGGTTGGATTGGTGGCATGTCATCCGGAATGCTGGCTGGCACATGCCTCTGGTTGTCAGAGTAGGTCTTCCTCAGGTGCTCCTCTAGTTCCCTTATGGGTACTTTGAGGGTCCCTGTTTTCTCCTTGACAAAGAGGTCTTTGACGAACTTGTAGGGATCTCTGTAGAAGGCAGTCCTCGTTCGCTCTTTCTTCTTGTGTTGCTTTCTCAAGCATTCTGCTCTTCGCAGTGTTGCAAGACGCCGCTTGATGTCGGCCTGTAGTGCCTCAAGTCCTTTCCTTTCCACTTCTGTGGCCTTCTTCCACTGTTTTCTCAGGCACCTTCTTTCTTTCACAAGTCTTTCAATCTCTTGTTGTCTCCTGGACTTGAGATGGGCTGATGGTTCCTTCTGTGTCCCATGGTTCTTACTTTTCACCCCAAACCTCTCTGCTCCATAGCTGTAAATTATCTCTCCAATCTTGTCCAGTTTTCTTTCCACGCCTCCTTTCAGACCTTCTAGAAGATGGACAAGGTCTGTGTCTGTGTTTTCCCACTCCTTTTTCTGGCAGGCTTTAGGCCACAAGATTTGAGGCTTTCGTCCATTCATCTTCCTCTCCACTGCTGTCTGTGGCTAGATTGGCTCTGGACTCATGTCCGTTGATGGATCTGTGCTTGGTTGAGCTTCGTCTGGGGTTCTGATACCCTGTGGACTGTGGTGAATATCCTGCCACTGGGCTTCACTCGACTGATTTGCCCTACCTCTGAGGAAGTAGTGGTCAATGCGAGGCACCTCGCTAAGCTCTCTTAGGCACTTTTTCCTGCCCTGGTGGATCTTGAGACCCTTCTCTGATGTTATCTTTTTCCAGCCACAGATGCAGCTTTGTAGCTTGTGTCCTGCCAGTGTTGTTACTATGTCAACTACCGTGCTGATCATTTGATTCGTTGTCATTTCCGTTCCAGGGTCTGTTACCGTGTGATCCGCCGATGAGTCATCTTCCGCCCCCGCTCTCGCAGACTCTAGGGGTGTTTTTCCTTTTGAATTTTTCGTAGCCATAGTTGGGTGGAACCAAGTCACTGTGTAGTGAAAGGCTCCTGCCAACACGGGTAGCTAACCCATGCCAGCCCCGTTGGGGTCTGTTCCCTCCTGTCAGCTGTCTCTTCAGGCCGTCACCAGGTCTTTCCCAGGTTGTCAGCTGCCCTTTCGCAGCGGTCACTGGTTTTGACACCAGACATCAGGATTCTTAATAGGACTGGCTGTTAAAATCCCTAAATATTCAGCACAACAATTGAGTGGAGTTGGAGATGTCCTCTTGGGTGAAGTGGAATTTTGCAATGATCACGTGGTGCCACCAGTACGACACATCTTCAGTTGTGGTCCCCGACCTCATTGGGTGTTTCGGCCAGTTATCACAAGACACCCTCTGCCGAGGTTGGCCCACCACAGGCTGATCAGGTCTGGGTGTGTGTCGCACGGTGGCACCACGTGGTCATTTGGGAGCCCATGTTGGGTCCCTACGTTTCAGCCACAGCCAGTGACTGCTCCGTTCTGCTGCAGTGGACAGTTCTCTGATTGCCTTCCGTTGGGCCTGTCCTCTGATCCCTACTGCCCTCAGGAGCCTTGTGGTGGAGCTGGCTACAAAGCCTCTGCAGCCCACCTCCACTGGCCACACCTTCGCGTTCCAGCCCCGCCCCTCTGCTTCGACTGCTAAGTTGGCATACCGCAGCCTCTTCCGTTCGAATGCCTCATCGATGGCCTCCTCCCATGGGACCGTCAGTTCTACGATGAAGACACGCCGGCAGGACTTGGACCAGAGGACTAGGTCTGGGCGCAGGTTGGTCACTGCAATTTCGGGTGGGAAGGTGAGCCTCTGGCTGAGGTCTACCCGCATTTCCCAATCCCGGGCTGCGTTCAGTGGGCCTGAGTCTGGAGGTGATGGCTTGGTCCGCTGTTTCTCCCCTTCCCGGATGAAGGTTGTTTTCTGTGGAAAGGTAGTCTGGGCATTTAGAGGCATGGCGTTGGTGGTTACCCTCTTGTGCTCAAGTTCGGCAGCCAAGCACTTTAGCACTTGGTTGTGGCGCCAGGTGTATCTTCCTTGAGTTAGACTGGTCTTGCAACCCACCAAGATGTGTTTGAGGGTTGCTGGGGCTGCACACTGGAGACAGGCTGGGTCCTCTCCATACCAGAGATGTAGGTTGGTAGGAGAGGGCAGGACATCATATGTGGCTCTGATGATGAAACTTAGCCATTAGACTCCATGCTCCACAGCTCGTTCCACATGATTTTCCTCCTCTCCACGCTCTCCCACTTCATCCAGCGGCCTTGCTGGGCTTGGGAGACTGCCTTGGCGCACCTGGCTGCTTCCTCCTGGTGGCGCACCTCCTCAACCACCATCTTCCGCCGTTCTGTTGGAGTAGCCTTTTGCCATGTGGGTGTTGTTGTTTCTAAGCCAAGGCCCCCTCTGCCATGTTGGACATGCCCCACTATATCCCGGTGTCTGAGGGCGGTCTTTGCCACCGCAACTGCTGCAGATGGCTTCCATTTCCTCCCCGTTGCTAGGATTGGAGCTGCACCTCTGACGAATGGATCCCGGGATTCTGTGAGAGACATTTCCAGCCTTGATTTGGCACATTTGTACTCCTCCACCAGGCTTGAGATTGGTAGGGAGAGGGCTCCGTTGCCATACAGGCCTATGCTGCTAAGGCCTCTCGGCAGTCCAAGCCACTTCCTCACTTGTGCATTCACCAGTCTCTCCAGCCGGTTGGCATGGGATAGTGTGACCTCGTAGATGGAAATTGGCCACATGAGACGGGGCAGCAGTCCAAACTGAAAGCACCAAAGCTTCAGCTTCCCAGGGAGAGCAGTGTTGTTGATCTGCTTGAGGCCACTGATTATATCCTGCTTGAGTTGTTCCACCTGCTTCGAGTCTTTGAGTTCTGCGCTATACCAGCGGCCAAGGCTTTTGATAGGCTTCTCCAGAACTGTTGGTATTGGCTCGTTGTTGACGTGGAACCTCTCATTGGCAAGCTTGCCTTTGACAATGGAGATACTGCGGGACTTACTGGGTTTAATCTCCATTCGTGCCCATTTGATGTTTCCCTGGAGTTTATCCAGCAGGCGTTTGGTGCATGCGTTTGTTGTTGTTATTGTCGTGATTACAGTATCAAGTCTGTCACCAGAGATGTCAGAGAGACAGGGGTCAACAAGAAACATAATCTCCTCCTATCAACAAAGCTACCGGCCCAGAAGGTTGTCATCCATTTACAACAAGAAACAGATGAACCTGTTATTATATGAGAAACTGACCCAAGACAGGCTTTTCCATCCACGGAGCACCAACAAACACAAGTTGGTGGTGACAGGGGAGGACCCATGCCCCATCGAGATCAAGATGGAAGAAAGAAGGAACCACTATGATCAAGAAGATCAGCAGGAAGAAGCTGACACCATCGTTGTCCAACAAGTCCTGATGTGTGCTGGAGAAGCCCATCAGATCTCTGTGGTTTCTGACGACACAGACGTGTTTGTCCTCCTCCTTCACCATCACCTTCAGGCAGGACTGGATGTACCGCTCATCATGGAATCCCCCCGCAAGGAAAGGGCAATAGTGGACATCAAGTCGACACTGGCCAAGCATTCAGAACCTTTCATCAGCCCATGCCATATCGGGATTTGGAAAAGGCTCTGTCATCAAAGTCCTGAAAGCTGAGTACGAACTATCAGCCATTGGTAATGTGGATGCACCGTTCCAGCAAGTCCTCGACCAAGCCACTGCCTTTCTTTATGTTCTTATTCCTGTTGTAAAGCTGCATTTCTTGTATGAAAGGTGCTGTATAATTTACTTACTTACTTACTTAAAAAAAGTAATGAATAGTAACACAAAAAATACATTGTACACAACCTCCTTTATGAGTAAACATGAGTGAACATAAATTTGATGCATTTGATTTGAGTATTTTGCATGAAATCTCATAAATAAATAAAAATCTGGGATTTTGGCATTTCGGGCATGAAGGGGTTAATATCTGGTACCCCCAAGCAACAAGGGTTAGGGTTAGGGTTAGGGTTAGCAGAGAAAAAAACTTTACTAGAAATCCCTCCATTCACCATATCACTCCAGTTCTCCAACAACTTCATTGGCTCCCCATCAAATTCCGTATTCATTTTAAGATTCTCCTTCTCACCTTTAAGGCTCTCCGTAACCTAGCACCCTCATACCTCTCTGAACTCCTTCTTACTCACACTCCCTCCCATAGTCTCAGATCTCCTCTGCCCCACCTAACATACGTAATATTGACAATCTCACCACTTTCACAATCCAGTCTTAAAACACACCTTTTCACAATGGCTCACTTGGTTTGATCTCCTGCATTTTGTTTGTTGTTATCAGATTTTTCTGTTTTTGTCTCATTTTGCTTTGTTGATTTTAATGTTTTGATAGCCTTGAAAGGCGGCGCATGAATAAAATGTATTATTATTATTTTTATTATTATTTTTATTTTTTTTATTTACCCGACAAAACAAGGTTCAACCCCATGGCTCCCGGACTATGAAGAAGAGGCTGCCCTTTAGGTCAGGGTGGCCTTGGACCAAAATACATAACAGATCTCCAAATAAATAAATAAACTTGCCTTGCCTTGAAATAGTTTGTTGTATGGATATATTGATAATAATACAAAATATATATATTATAAAAAATGATGAGAAATATGTGCCCCCTCACAAATTCAACATCATTTGAAAATATATTTGAAGTTCTATGCAGAAACGGGAGGGGGGGATATTTATTCTGCATCCATGCTCAACACGTTTCTGGAGTAACAGGTTACATTACTGGGCTGACGGGCACGTTCACATTTGCACACGCTGTATCTCGGTGTAACACCTACATAAGGTGATACACCTTCAACCAAACCCTTCCCCTGAACCTTAAACCTAACTGCAACCACATTTGAATCAATTTGTGGGAGAGACTGCAGAACCTAGGACACATTACAGCAAACAAGGAAACACAACACAAGTGGCCTTTACTCCACAACTGCTGACTCAGTGGCTCATATTCTGCAAAATGTAATTGCGAGAGGATATCACTGAAGGCATATGTGTAAAAAATTCACAGCCCGCCAGGCCGCCACTGGTGTAAAGACATTTAGGCTCGCTGACCTGTCATAAAACTGAGATGAAAAAGCACTAGGGCAGGCAGCTATCACATCTGCCTCACTGAGGGAGGAGGGTCTTAAGCCGCTGTAATTGACGCTCACTCTCCCCCCAATAACCACATGACTTCGAAAAACAGGAGCGTTGTAAAGCAACGACTATGAATCCAGCTGATGGCTGTGAATCCTCTGGACTAACAAGTGTGTTACTGCACACTTGCATCGGAATTACATTGGGAATTGTCTTTTTGGGCAGAACTACTACAAGTGAGAACCAGAACAGTACAACAAGTGGCCACTAGGGTTTGCGGCGTTTCCAGGGTTACCAGGGCCCAGCATTCCCAGTTACCAGGGTTACCAGGGCCCAGCATTAATGTAATCTAGATCAGAATGATCTAAAGCTATACGTTTATTGCAGGGTCTATCATCTTTGTTCCTGCTCTGTAGATTCTATAATTCTGATTCTGTACGACTGTACGTCAATTTCATGAAAACAAATGTTGTTTGAAGAACTCCTTAGAAACCACACAGGGCCTAGTTTTCAGAGCTTAATTAATTGCAGCACTAAAATCATCTTGGGGCTCTTTCTGCGTCAGACATTATAAATTCCACGGTCGGCTTTGGACGAAAGACGATGGCAGGGCAGTGGAGGTTTCAGAGGCCCTCTATTGTGAACAAAGAATGACTTCCAATGGCCCCTGGTCCTAGCATTTGTTTTTCATATGGAGACTGATGGATAGATGATTCATTTGCTTTGGTTAAAGTGTAAACAACACTGTGACAGATTCCAAAAACTTTTATTAGAACATTACAGCAGATACAAAGGTCTATTGCAATCATACACTCTTCCAGAACGGTATGTGTGCTTCAACAACAAACAATAATGCACTTCCCCAAAAGGAAAAAAAGAGAGAAATAAATTAATAGAAAAAAAAGAAAGAACTACAAAAAACAAATACACAGCAGTTTCCATGTTTCTGTTGAGTGAAACTTCACAATGAAACAAGGCCTCGGTAGACTGGGAGGGGAGAAGTACACGTCATCGCTCTGCCCTCCTCCCTGGAGTACGCACTTGTTCTTCAGGAGTATGCACTTGTTCTCCAGGAGTACGCACTTGTTCTCCAGGAGTACGCACTTGTTCCCCTGGAGTATGCACTTGCTTGGCTCCATTCCTGGATCTCAAACAGCAGGACTCGTGGGAGGAGACTCTATGGAGCCCAACAACGCAATACTACTGTATGTGGTGTTTTGACAGTTAAATTACACTATACTGTAAGTAGCAACAATAATGAGCAGATATTGTTCTCCATAGCGCTATTCGAACCAGCTATCTGCGGTTTGCAATGCAAGTCGTTACACCTGTAATCACCTGCCAGTAGCCTAAAGCTATGTGTCAACCAGCACATGCAAGTTGGAATGTGTGCGATTGTCCAGGCACACAATTTCAGTAGTTTCAGCGACTGGAACACAACGAAAAATGCCCTCAAGGCTAATTAATTTAATCCTAATTTAAGTGATACGCTCAACTCTACAGAACTTTGAAGTATATGCATTAAATCATTTAATTTAAATGGGTCATTATGATGCTTGTTAATGGGTTTAAAGGGGTCAAATTTAATACATATATTTCCCTCAAATAATATATTCAGTTATAAGTGTATACATGTATTTTGTTTTGCATAGAAAGCAGTCATAGAGTCCGGACATAGAGTCAACAATTCTAGATTTTGGTTAATTTACTTAGCTCAAAGTTATTATTAACATAGGTGACTGCTTAGGACGCCTGTAAGCATTCTCTAGATAATGAGAGAGACTATATTCAATGGTGTTGTTGTGTATGTTAAATAAAATGCCAGAAGTGTGCCAAAATGACTAATTAAATTGAACATTCCTCTATATTGTCAAAATTAGTCACCTGCCATACATACAGTATACAGAACAAGTCATACAAATGTATGTCACCCATTCCTATCATGTTTGTAATGTATTAGTTACGTCTTGAACACGTCTTGTGTAGTTTAACTGTCAAAACACCACATACAATAGTATTGCCTCAGTGGTAAAACCCCAAAAATGTACCTCTTAATATTTAATATTTCACCCCTTTGTTAACATGAATAACTACTATAAAGCATTTGTTAGTGCCTTAACGAAGCATGAACAAGGCATTATTAATGCATAAGTTACTATGGCATTAATCCATGTGTATCATATTGTAAAGTATTACCATGTAAAATGTTACCAATACAACATTCATGTTTTCTATGTAACAATAACCCCTTGAACAGAGAATAAAATATGCTGTCCTACACTCTTCTAGTGATGTAGACTCAAGAGACAGAACATGTTAGTTTGAGATGTTTTATTTGTCATAGGGTTTTCATCTCCAGTACAAAAGGTGGAAGTTGGACTGCTCAGGATGTTGATAAGTTGTCAGAGTGTGCTGAAGGTACAAAGCATCAGACTTAGTAGCTGGCCATGGTGCTGGTGAGCCAGTCGTTGAAGATGCAGACCTAGAAGTGGGAAAAGGGAGACATTAGTGGTCAAACCAAGTAGGAAATAATGTGATAGCGACTTTATTCCAAAAAATCCCAAGATGAAATCTCTTTCCAGTCTCACCTTGGCGTAGACACCGGGGTTACCAGCCTCGGCACAGCCGTAGCCCCAGGACACAACACCCTGCAGCTCACCGTTGCACACCACGGGGCCACCGGAGTCACCCTGAGAGAGAGAGAGATGATGTAGTAAGAGTGAAGTATTTAGTTCAGATAAAGATGAAGTAGTTATTCAATATCAACATCTAAACAATTGACAACTGAAGTGCATGTAGTGAAGGATCATAGACTTCATATAAAGTCTTCTCTGTTGTCAAGTGCGTACCTGGCAAGAGTCCTTGCCTCCCTCCAGGTATCCAGCGCAGAACATGGCGTCGGTGATCATGCCGGGGTAGGCAATGTCACAGGCGTTGAAGGACAGGGTGGGGATTTCCAGGCACATCAGCTGGTCACCGCTGACTATTAACAGAGAGAAAGGATGGATTGAGAGAGGGGGAAGAAGGAAGACAGAGAGAAACGGTTAGATATATTGACATTGTGTTTGTAAAGGTAATCTGACCTTCCCTGTCATCTCTATACACACTCATTCATCATGAAGATGATCTACTGCCACATTTAACCTTTGCCCCTTGTGCTGTACTCACCGGAGCTCATGGTGTTGCCCCAGCCAGCGACTGTGCACATGGTGCCAGTGGCGGCACAGCTGGTGGGCAGAGCCACGGTCTGCACGTTGCTGTTGAGGGTGGCGGGCTTGCTCAGCTTGATCAGCATGATGTCGTTGTTGATGTTGTAGGAGCTGTACTGGGGGTGACGGATCACTTTAGAGGAAGTGATGAACTGCTCGGTACCCTCTGTCACTGTGATGTCGTGCTCGCCAAGACGAACCTGCACACGGCTGAAAGAGATAGAAAGAGTCAAAGTAAGAGCAGAGTCAATTGTCTCATGATTTTGTGTGTAACATTAACTTCTGTCCCCTGGTCAGGCTTGATACTTGTCTGTTATTTGTTGAGAACAAATTATTTGTAGCCTACAGTACAGTACTTACGACTTGTAGCAGTGAGCAGCAGACACAACCCAGTCCTCACTGATCAGGGAGCCTCCACAGAAGTGGTACCCAGAGTTCAGGGACACCGTGTGGGGCTGGGAGTGGGCCTCGCACTCATACCCTCCGACGATCTTGTCTTCCTCCGCAACTGAAAACAGAGGAAAGGCAGACCTTAGCTTATATCTTCATGGCTAGTCCCTTTGAAGTGGGACAATTTCAATTCTGCCACAATCTTCTTAAGTTAAAGTATTCTTTGCTCTCATATGATATAAATATTACTGTATTGTCAATAATATAACAAGGTGAAAGTCTTCCCTTTTTTCCAATGGCAATATTCATACTCACAAGCGGCTCCGATGAGCAGAACAAAGACCAGAGAAATCATGGTTGCTGTGTGATCCTGTCGATGAGAGGTGTTCACCTGCACCCTGCTATATATCCACAATCGTGAGAGCCGCCCCGTTCTTTGGGACTATTTCATTGGTCAAGAGTTAGCCATTGGGAAGCAAATGGTGGACCGCCAAGGTCAAGAGAATCTCGAAGTGAACATTTACTTTTCCATTGAAATCAATGTAATTTTTTCTTGATCCCAACCAGTACATACAGGTGCAACTCAAAAAAATTGAATATTGTGCAAAAGTTCATTCATTTCAGTAATTCAACTTAAAGGGTTAAACTTAAATATTATATAGACTCATTGCATTGTACATATGCATGATTATACTTTTCAGAGGGCTGACATTTCTGTATTTAAAATCCTTTTCTTATTGATTTCATGTAATATTAAACATTTCTGAGATATTTAATTTGGGGTTTTCATAAGCTGTAAGTCATAATCATCAAATGTATAACAAATAAAGGCTTTAAATATCTAGCTTTGCATGTAATGAGTCTATATAATATCTAACTTTAACCCTCTAAGTTGAATTACTGAAATAAATGAACTTTTGCACGATATTATATATTTTTTAGTTACACCTGTATTTGATCATCATTCCAGCTCTTCTGATGGTGTAAGAAATATAGAAATAATTATGTAATCATAAGGAAATGTTGTAGGCTACTGTAGTAAGCATTTGATTGAATATATTAATGGTTAGTACATGTTACATACTTTACTGCACATGTGCTCTTTGCTATTTCTTTATTAAATGCAACTCACTGTTCAATTTTGATTAGCTGTTTGTAGATAGTGTGGGCATAATCAATTTACTGTTACCACCTAATATGTAACAGGTAGATGGTATATACTGTAAAAGTTATGTTAAATGAAAGTGGTCAAATTTAATACAGATATTTCCCTTAATATAATGAATGTAATCCTAATTTAAATGATACGCTCAACTCTACAGAATGTAGAAGTATATGCATTAAATGGGTCATTATGATGCTTGTTAATGGGTTTAAAGTGGTCAAATTTAATACAAATATTTCCCTTAATATTTGACAATGCTATCTTTTCTAGTTTTCTCTTGTTCATACCATACATTTCAGGTAGGCTGGTACTCTCTGGACATCTTCAGAGTGTATGCTCATTTAACATGACTGTGACACAGCTGTGCCTTTCCCACACATGAGGTTTTCTTGTACTCAGTCAGGGTACCTTTATGTGTAATGCTCTCACAGACATAATTTATTCAATGTATGTGGCTTAAACCTTCACCATAATTTCACACTATGAGTTTTTCCTTAATCCATACACTGTATGCAGTTTGTACAGAACACTCAAAACTATGTCATTTATATAATTCTGGATTTAGGGCCAGTTTCCTGGACACAGATTAAGCCAAATCCTGACTAAATACAATAGAAAATCTAAATTGAAGATGCATTTTAGTCAAGGATTAGTCTTAATCTGTGTCATTGAAACCAGACATGGACTCAGAGGGAAGGAGACAGCAGGTAAGGAGGACGGAAAGCCAGTTGAATTAGCACATGCTTATCCTATGTATTAACACTGTAATAACTGTAGAAATAACATTCTATTAACTTAAAATTAACCTGTGCACATTTTAGAATAAAAAAACTGACGTTGTATTAATGTTGATGTTTGCTTGTATCCTTGTATCTACAACAGTAAAATACATGTTCCCAAATCTGGTTAACGCATTCAGGCCCTGAACACAGCAAAGACCTAGGTTCTAGGGTGCATGATAGCGTCGCGACCGCGCACCGGGATTTAGGGGATTTATACAGGGTGCATGATAGCGTCGCGACCGCGCACCGGGATTTAGGGGATTTATATGATATAAGGATGAGCTGTTATGTGGCGAGCGTGACGCGGGGGGTAACCAACCCCAACCCCCCCCCCCCCCCCCCCTCCCCCCCTCCTTATAGCAGCGAGAGGCCCTTTCCCGTTTTCCTGATTTCGGCCTCCCGTAAGAGAACGAACGGGCTCGGGAGAGAGAGTCACGGGCCCGCGAGCGCGGACGTCCCGGTCGCGCGGTCGCGACGCTACGGAGGCCGAAATCACGAAAACGGGAGAGAGAGCAGCGGGCCCGCGAGCGTCGACGTTTCGTGCGGTCTCACCGACGGTACGGCGGGGTCACCCTAAATCCCTAAAGGGCGCATGATACCCGCGCACCGGGATTTAGGGGATTTATACGTGAACAATCATCCTAAACGACACTTTTGACGTCAGACTTAACAAGCGGATAACAAAACAGTCTCCCTGCCACTTTTTTGGTAAACAGCTCAGGGATGAGGCTGGAGAAATGTGACCACTCTCAAATTCATAGACGGAGCTATGGATGCAAGCACTTGGCTCGGCCCGGCCTCAGATGTGTGCATCAGAGTCAGAGAGACAGGGGTGATGCTCTGGAATTTTTGTTCTGCAAACAGCTTCTCGCTGTGAATCTAGAGAATGAGAAAAACCAAACCAAGCACACAATGATGTTCCCGTACCAGCATATTTACAAATAACAAAACGGTCACACTTTACATTGTGTTGTTTTTATACCTCCTTTTATACCATTGTGTTGTTTGTAATACTCCAATAACATAATTAGAAACAATAACGTACAATCGGCATGGTAACAAATATTCTTAGGTGTCTGTCTGTATGTCTGTCTGTCTCACACACACACTCACACACACACACACACACACACACACACACACACACACTAATAACAAAAAATAATCTTCAACATTGTTGTTACAGCAAGAGACTAATTTTGATGATTTTCTACATACATTACAATGTCTATTATAAGAAGTGTGATGATACATACAACCCTAATATATAATTACACAAAAACGATGACACACATTGTATTTTTTATTTTAAAAATGTAAGGAGAAGAAAGGAACAGAACAGGGTTTATCCTAGGATCAAACAGATGTTTTTGTATCTCATCCTGTGGTGAGGTTTGCAAATATAAAGTTGGACCAACAGTCAAAAAATTTACGAAAACCTATTCTTTGCTTCTTGTGCGGCTTTCCCTTTTTTTCACATTTTGGAACCTGTGAAAAATCAGAAGCCTATTAAATTATATGCCTTTGTTGTCTGAAAACCTGTCAAATGCATGTGGAAAACAGATAAAACATGTCCAATTAATGATAATAATTGAGGACAAGATATGGAATAGATGAAAGATGTTCCAGATGTTTCAGTTACTCACCTGAGAGATTTTCTTTGCCAGTTTGCACCGTATGCCCCTCAACTCCTCCATACCTCCACTGGGACAGTTAGACCATTTGAAAATGCATGTTGGCTGCAGAATGAAATTAAATGTAAGATGGAGTGAGTTACTTAAAAACATTTTGAAATTAAGTAAATGAGAGGGTTTGAATTGCTTACCTTTCTCTGCAGCTCCCTTCTCCCACAGTTATGGTTCTCCTTCAGTGCCTGTAGAAGATAGAACATGTTGTATATTTCTAACCTGTTGGCTACTAAAATGAAGAATAGTTATTGAGCAGGTTAAGACCATTTATTCAAAATACAAAAGTATACAGACATCAAAGCTGGACGCTGGTCTGGCAGAGAGAGAGGGAGAGAGAGAGAGAGGGGGAGGGGGACAGAGAGAGAGAGAGAGAGAGAGAGAGAGAGAGAGAGAGAGAGAGAGAGAGAGAGAGAGAGGGGGGGAGCTGCTTGGTCAAGAGGTCAGGCACAGAGAGAGAGAGAGAGAGAGGGCCTGAGAGGAGCGGCCTGAGAGAGAGAGAGAGAGAGAGAGAGAGAGAGAGAGAGAGAGAGAGAGAGAGAGAGAGAGAGAGAGAGGGGGGGGGGGAGCTGCTTGGTCAAGAGGTGAGAGAGAAGACCCCGATCTGCCCTTGTGCTCTCCTTTTCATGTCATATGCAAATATCTACCCCAGACCATAGCCTATCACCTTCACTAGAAATGGTCAAGGGGTGAAAAGGGGAGAGCCCAATATGATGTCACCTGGCCTTAAGTCAGGGGGCAGGTCACAGACGCAAGAGCCATTCCACAACACTCCCCCACAGACAGGTCCATATCATATACAATCCATGCATGTGTGTGTGTTTAAGTACAAATAAACTACAAACACAAGTGTCTAAAAATGAGAATAACACACCCCCACCCTGTCGTCAGTGACACATACTTTAGTAAGAACCACTAAAATTAAACCTGTGTTTGTTTAGGTTATCATATCCTGTTGAGTCTGAGATGGCGGAAAAGAGCGGGTGCCACGCCCTTTTCCGCCATCTCAAACTCACGAAGCCGTGAGTTTGAGATGGCGGAAAAGAGCGGGTGCCACGCCCTTTTTCGCCATCTCAAACTCACGGCGGGCGCCGGATCATTGTGAGGACTGATGATTGCACAGTTGTTCTGTGTAGATAGACCGGGGAGAGTTCAAGGTCACGGACCTTGTGCCATCTCAAACTCACGGCGGGCGCCGGATCATTGTGAGGACTGATGATTGCACAGTTGTTCTGTGTAGATAGACCGGGGAGAGTTCAAGGTCACGGACCTTGTGCCATCTCAAACTCACGGCGGGCGCCGGATCATTGTGAGGACTGATGATTGCACAGTTGTTCTGTGTAGATAGACCGGGGAGAGTTCAAGGTCACGGACCTTGTGCCATCTCAAACTCACGGCGGGCGCCGGATCATTGTGAGGACTGATGATTGCACAGTTGTTCTGTGTAGATAGACCGGGGAGAGTTCAAGGTCACGGACCTTGTGCCATCTCAAACTCACGGCGGGCGCCGGATCATTGTGAGGACTGATGATTGCACAGTTGTTCTGTGTAGATAGACCGGGGAGAGTTCAAGGTCACGGACCTTGTGCCATCTCAAACTCACGGCGGGCGCCGGATCATTGTGAGGACTGATGATTGCACAGTTGTTCTGTGTAGATAGACCGGGGAGAGTTCAAGGTCACGGACCTTGTGCCATCTCAAACTCACGAAGCCGTGAGTTTGAGATGGCGAAAAAGGGCGGGTGCCACGCCCTTTTTCGCCATCTCAAACTCACGGCGGGCGCCGGATCATTGTGAGGACTGATGATTGCACAGTTGTTCTGTGTAGATAGACCGGGGAGAGTTCAAGGTCACGGACCTTGTGCCATCTCAAACTCACGAAGCCGTGAGTTTGAGATGGCGAAAAAGGGCGGGTGCCACGCCCTTTTTCGCCATCTCAAACTCACGGCGGGCGCCGGATCATTGTGAGGACTGATGATTGCACAGTTGTTCTGTGTAGATAGACCGGGGAGAGTTCAAGGTCACGGACCTTGTGCCATCTCAAACTCACGAAGCCGTGAGTTTGAGATGGCGAAAAAGGGCGGGTGCCACGCCCTTTTTCGCCATCTCAAACTCACGGCGGGCGCCGGATCATTGTGAGGACTGATGATTGCACAGTTGTTCTGTGTAGATAGACCGGGGAGAGTTCAAGGTCACGGACCTTGTGCCATCTCAAACTCACGAAGCCGTGAGTTTGAGATGGCGAAAAAGGGCGGGTGCCACGCCCTTTTTCGCCATCTCAAACTCACGGCGGGCGCCGGATCATTGTGAGGACTGATGATTGCACAGTTGTTCTGTGTAGATAGACCGGGGAGAGTTCAAGGTCACGGACCTTGTGCCATCTCAAACTCACGAAGCCGTGAGTTTGAGATGGCGAAAAAGGGCGGGTGCCACGCCCTTTTTCGCCATCTCAAACTCACGGCGGGCGCCGGATCATTGTGAGGACTGATGATTGCACAGTTGTTCTGTGTAGATAGACCGGGGAGAGTTCAAGGTCACGGACCTTGTTATCGTCCATATTTACAGGCATTTTTCTTTACCAACAGTCCTTGAGAGCTTGTTTGAGAGAGACGTGCGTCTCTGCCCTTTGCCGGTTCGAAGCGCAGTGTTTGATCGACTTATCTCCTCTCGGCTACTGTAGTGTATTTTCATATGACGTGGCCATGGCAACCCAACGGCCACGTAGTGAAAGCAACACAGTAGGGGACTCTGTTTGACTCCCTCTTTACTCATCCAGGGCTTGCTTGAGGGCAGAAACATATTTGTCATTTATCTGATTCGTTCCCCTATTCACTAGATAACCGTCCGTTTGTGTTGTTTCTGCTAGGAGAGATAGGGAGAGACACACGGTGGCCTTTTGACAATGCATGTGCAGAGGATGGAATGTCATCATGGGAGGATAATTGCATTGGGGTCGAGTCAGCAAGACGGCCATAACATAGGTTACATTGGAATTGTATTAGACCATAGGGTGAGTTGCATTATAATAAGACAATGACATCCTATTTGCAGGACGGAGAATGGCCTCACCTACTCACTGGTATGCTTTGTATTCAACCAAATTAAAGTAACGTGGACTCTGTTTAGTTGGCTCAGCGAAATAATAGTGACAGGGTATAAAGTCCGCTACGTAGATGGACTCTGCCTCTTTATTTTTTCACATCCATCCTGTGACCGATTCGGACCATCAGCTCCATTGAGGGGCCATGCTGTGTAACCTGCTTTTTTGAATAAACAAGTCTTGCTCAAATTTGCTCAAGAATTCTTCTTCATTTTTAGTAAGTAACAGATACCAAAATATATACGAAATAATGGCGAGACTAGCCCACGAGTTAATTAATAGCTTATAAGTAATTATAGTGACCGTCAATTTTTACATCTCTTCATTCAGCGCCTGGAGGTAAGTACCATTCTCCCTTTCTCTGTCTCTCCCTCTGTGCCTGTGACCCATCGACTTCTGCTTCCCCCCCCTTTCTCTGCTCTTTCTCTGTCTCTCCCTCTCCCTCTGCCTCTCTCTCTCTCTCTCTCTCTGTCTCTCTCTCTCTCTCTCTCTCTCTCCCCCTCTCCCTCTGCCTTTCTCTCATTCTCTCTCTCTCTCTCTCTGTCTCTCTCTCTCTCTCTCTCTCTCTCTCTCTGTCTCTCTCTCTCTCTCTCTCTCTCTCTCTCCCCCTCTCCCTCTGCCTTTCTCTCATTCTCTCTCTCTCTCTCTCTCTCTATCTCCCTCCCTCTCTCTCTCTCCCTCTGCCTTTCTCAAATTGGTTCCCTTTCTCTCTCTCTCTCTATCTCCCTCTCTCTCTCCCTCTGCCTTTCTCAAATTGGTTCCCTTCCTCTCTCACTCTCTGTCTCTCTGTCCCTCTCTCTCCCTGTCAGACTTCCAGCTTTGATGTAATTAAATGATCTTAAGCTAAACAAAAGAATTTAGATTTGTGTTGAGTATCTGTTAGAAATATAAGATAATTACAATTGGATTGAATTTAAAGAGCCGGATTTAGAAATCTGTATTTGTACATAAAATGTGTAATTGTACGATATTGTAGAAGTATCGTGTGTGTGTTTGTGGAGCAAAGGATGAATTGCTTCAGTGCGCGTTTTGCGAATGCGCTGTCAGTAGAGTACTAAAGGAAGACGAACTTTAGTAAGTGTCTATATGAAAAGTGTAGGCTTGTCGACAGGAAATTAACGGAAGACGTTTTGTTAATGGGTCGGCAATATTGATATCTTGTGATAAATCAGAAGAGAGTCTGATAATTGTGTTATTGTAATTGTACGATACTTTATCGTGTGTGTGGTATAACAGGATTGTTATGAGTGTAAAGGAATCTGAATTCCTAGTTTGAAAGAGCATAGTCCGTGTATGTGAGAAGACAAGAGGACCATTGTCAGCTAATTACTTTAGTGCCGTCGAGCCTTATGCCTGCAAGCGCTCAAGGCGTTCAAGTACAGAGGCTGTGGAAAAAAAGGCATTAGAAAATATTAGAGTGAGGTTCATTTGGTTAGGCAGGGGATTAGGCACCCCGAACCTAGCCAAAAACAGGCGGCGGTGGAATTGCAAAGTTCCGAGGGCACGTTAAAAACTAATCTATAGTGCTGGGGAGAGAACTGAAGGCCCCCGTGTCTGATGAAGTATGAATGAACATACTACCGTGGTACCGTCTAGTCGGCGCAGCTGTCGCATGTAGGTGTGTGGGCAGTGCGTGGTACGTGGGCGACAGCCCACACCTAGCGGGATGTGAGAGGAAGCTACACCCGTGAACAGGCAAGGCTGGTGTAAACGGTCAAAGTTTCTAGACCCATAGCAAAGTGGGCTAGGGATCAGACCGTCGGTTCCCACCTGGGCGGCTAATCACCGCTACAGGGCCAGTGTTATACATTGGCAGGGGGTCGCTATCGACTGGGTCACCGGCCGGTTGGGTCGCTCAAGAACGTAAGGCCATATGATATGGCAGTAGCGCTCAGCTCAATGTACAGTCAGGCCACCATAAGCTGAAAGCGACGTACAGCTAGTAGGCGAGTGGTGCTTTCTGTGATCAGGGCTCTGAAAAGGAGACGCCTGGGAAGCAGAGAGGCTGAGATGAGATGTCCTTTGGAAAGGACCTCAGCGGAAAGGGTTCCAGCCTGAGACTGCGCCCTGGGAAGAGGGGAGGTCTGAAGGAACAAAGTGGAATAATAAGCATTCCTTTAGAAAGGAACCTGATTTTGATTAATTACATTACTTATTTCTTGCAGATAAAATTGGATTCATTTCGCATGGGTTGTGTCGTATTCTAAAAGATAAGGAAAGTGAATTGACCAGTGGGATAGAGTGGTTTGGAGAAATTTCATTGACAGGTCTGGGGAAGGAACTTGCTGCCATCTAGTGGACAGATTGTAATAGTCCAATGGTAACGTTTTCTTTCACAGGATTACATCAATGAAGTGTTAATGACTAAGTCTAATTAATTATGCATTCCTTTCAAATAACAAGTCGATTTCTTTACAGATTGTAATTAATAATTAATCATTTTATTCCTTCCAAAATAAATCGATTTCTTTACAGGTTGTTGTCACTATTCGTATTTTACATCTTTTTATTTCAAGTTCTTTTTCACAGCTTTTGATTAAAGAAGAGCAGAACAGTTTATATCTGAGGATTGAGCAATCAAGGGTTTTGTGAATCAGAAAGCGTGACCTGCCTTTGTAATTTGATAAATTGTGTTGAACAGCCTTTGTAGTTTAATAATTAAAGTTGACCTGAACTATAATTAGTATTGACTGAGCAATTAAGTGATACACATTCATACACAATAAGGGAAAAACATTTAGATTAAAACTAAACTAAATTTGGATTGAATTGAATTGAAATTAAATTGAATTTAAATTTGAATTGAATGATTATTTAGTTATGATTATTAATAATTAATTAATATTAATTAATAGTGATAATTGATTGTTAGTGATTAATTAGTTATAATTATTTAAATAATTTAAATTAAATTGAATTAAAAAATTTAATTAAATTTAAATTAAAACACACACACACATAGATTACATTTAAGTCAATAATACACAATACCACTGAAACAATCCGTTGTTCTGAATTGTAATGTTCTGTGTAGACAGTTGACGCAGTTAAAAGTTGGACTAGCATCTGTTTAGCAGATACGGCAACAGAAGGTGGGTTGTAAGAAAAGTACACCTTATAGCATATTTTCAGCATATTAAACAGTATAAATATTTCAGACATGGGAGCCAAACCCAGTAACATTGTGAGGGCTGTTAATACAGACAAGGGAATATTAGCAAATTCATCCCCTGTGGCTATAGTGGAAAAAATGAATCCTCTTGTTAAGGAGATTAGCAAAATGTCAACGAAATGGAATATTCGTTGGGCAGACATTGAACAACCATGGCCAGAAGAGGGCACCTTTGACTTACAATTAATTGCAACATTGGAGATACTTATCAATGCACATAAGGCGCATCAAAAAGGAAAGATTAGATCAGAGAAACGCAGGTTAGAGTTAGCTATTTTAGACCTCTTCAAGGTAGAGGGGCAGAAAGTAGCATTAGCTTGGAATGAGAAAACAGCTCACATGGATCCAGAAAAAAGAGATGAATTGGCCAAAGCAATGGAAGAGAAAGTGAACATTCCATTCTCACACACAGCTCCAATCTCCAGTCCTCCTCCCTATGCCAAGATACTGGAGGACAATTCTCAGCGGATCTACCCTCAGGTCCCCGTCCTAAGTACGAACGGAGCCTTCACTATCAAAGATGGGGGTGATAATGTACTAGAGAGGGGAAGAGCAAAAGTGACCGTGGATTTCGAACCAGAGAACAAGACAGATGACAGTAAAGATGGCAGTGGAGGTGAAGGCGAATGTTCCGGTGCTGACAGCAATGCACAGGGAGGTTACAGTGCTCAGATCAGAAAACTAATAGCCAGGGCCGAAAAACAGGGAAGGACAAGACGCTATAAAAAGGGAAAAGAAGAAAGTGGTTCTGAAGATGAGCAGGAGTCTCTGAAGATAGAGAAGAAGAAAGAGAGCTTAAAGCAAAAGAAGAGGATGTCGGAGGAAGAGGAGGAAGAAAGGGTGAAAAAGGATAAGGAGGAGTTAAGAAAGAGGGCAAGAAAACTCCAGAGAAGCCTAAGAGAGGAGGAAAGTTGTATACGACAGATAGAGGAACTGGAAGAACAGATAGCTCAAGTGACATCATTTCATACATCCCAGCCGAACCTCTCAAGAGAATATCGTCAAGTGTCATCACATCATACATCCCAGCCGAACCTCCCAAGGTCTACAGCGACACCAAGGTGGGACGAAAGAACGGAGCCACTAGTAAGCAATTATGGCCTTAGACCAAGAGGGAAGGCATCGGAGGAAGAGGAAATTCAGGGGATCTTCCCGGTGCTGTTTCGAGATAACAAGATAGAATATCGTCCTTGGGGTCATACAGATCTGTCTGAAGTGATCGAAAAACTCCCAGTCCTAGAAGATGGGGGTCACCCTTGGACTAACGAGATGGACGTGAGACTGACAGGGACGCAGGCCGCGATGGGAGACCTGAAAAGACTCTTAGCCTTTATTACAGGATTGGACACCATGCAGGAAATATTGACGAAGGCAGGACTTCATAAATATATCGGTACATCAGTTTATGACCCAGAGCTCTTCGCAGCAAACAGAGGCAGGCTGTGGAAGGCAATCAGAGAGACATACCCTACTCACATTCACCCAGACAATATCATTGTGATGCCACTGGGAGAAGATGAGAATCCCAGAGGTTATGTAGCCCGTGTGCACTCTCAATGGAGAAGTGTGACAGGGAAGGATGCCGAAGATAACCCGTTAGAAAAAGCCATAATCAGGGAAAAGATTCAACAAGGTCTCCCTACCCCAGTTAAGAACAAGTTAGCAGAAGTGGTGGGGCTACGACACATGAACAAGGCTGTTTATATAGACAACGTAGCACACCAAGTAGAATTATTTAGAAAGAAGATTCAGATACAGAAGGCACAAGACGAAGACTCACTCAGAAAACTAACTCAAGTACAATTGACTGAAGGCAAGAAAACCAGAGAGAGAGTGCAGACCATAGCCCTACAGGTCCCATCTCAGCCACAGCAACTGCAAACTGTCCCTCCCCAGTCATACCCACAGGGGCCACAAGGGGGATATCCATACCCACAGGGGCCACCAGGGGTGCAAGTGGTTCCGTACCAGCCATACAACCAGCCTGGCCAAGGACCACCACAAGAGGGATGGACCGCAGCCGGGAAGAAGATGTTAGGACCATGTTTCCAATGCGGCCAGGATGGACACTTAGCCCGTACCTGCTGGAAGAAGAACCAGGGGGGCGCAGGGGGGAAACAAAAAGGAAGATATAGGCCCCCTGCTACACCGGCTCCAGGAGTGGTGAACCCCTACGGAGGCCCACCAGCTGGGCTATAGGGGTGCCCAGAAGATCCGAGAAGGGGGTGCCAGCTGGTGGTGACGAACAGGCCTGAAGATGAACCTACCATATGGGTGTCGGTCAACCAACGTCCATTAGAATTGATGGTGGACAGTGGAGCAGCCTACACCTGTCTGAAGCCTGAAGATGCCACGCACCTTCCTATGTCTGGGAAATATGTGAAGACAATCGGATTCGAGGGAATTAAACAGCTGATCCCTACTACTGAGCTTGTAAGCTTAGAGTACAAAGGACAGAGAGCAGATCTGTCAATACTTGTATCAGAACACACGCCAATAGGGCTACTAGGGAGAGATGCACTATGCCAATTGAACTGTACAGTGAAATGCACACCTGACGGCTGTCGGGTGACAGTGCCACAAGAGAACAGACAGCTGTCTGTCATGATGGACAACAACGCATCTATGGTGTATTGGGTGGGAGGGCTTAGCCCAGACCTAATGGAACCAGCAAGGATGTGGGACAATTATATCCTGGCACACATGTCCGAGGCCAGAAGGCCTACTGATCCATTGCATTGTACACTCCAGTATTTTAGAGAAGTTGCAGATGCAAACCCAGATGAGTGGCTGAAGCATCAGCCAAAACAGGTACAGCTTAGTACAAGTTGTATAATCCTAGGCCCTCAGGGAGTGGCTATGAAGATAAACAGTGACACTTATCTAGATCAGGAGCATAAGATTGAGGGTAGCATCCCTCATGTGACACTTATGATATCTGAACACTATAAACAGAAGCATTTAGGGGCAATGATGGCAGACTCAGAAAAAGCCAGATTTGTAACGACAAAAGAAAACCCTGCTATCTGGAGGAGCATTGATGGACAGTTCACAAAACTGATGATCTCTGCTCAAGGAATAGGACATCCGCAGACTGTGAAGCTAATGAACCAGCTAATCCTTCCTGTACAACCTGAAAAAGACCTCAGAGAAGAAATGATACAGAATGTGCCAGCAGACCTGTGGGCAAAGAACAGTACAGACATTGGATTTGTGAAATCAGCTCGTCCATTGAGAGTTGAACTCATACCGGGTGCAAAACCCCCTTGGAAAAACCAATACCCATTGAAGCAGGAAGCAATTGATGGAATTGAGCCACAGATCAAAGGATTGTTAGAGGCAGGAGTCTTGAAGATAACTCAATATCCGTTAAGTAACACACCTCTTCTGCCAGTAACGAAACCTGATGGTTCATATCGTCTGGTACATGACCTACGGGCTGTGAATGAGGTAGTTGTTAGCTATCCAGCCGAAGTTCCTGATCCTCATGTGCTGTTGACTCAGATTCCATCTACAGCCAAAGTATTTACAGTGATTGATTTATGCGGGGCTTTCTTTTCTATACCTCTTAGTGTAGAAAGTCAAGGGTTATTTGGGTTTACCTACAAAGGTCAACATTATCAATATACCAGAATGCCACAAGGGTACAAACACAGTCCTCATGTTTTTAATCAGGTCTTGAAGGAGGACTTAGACGGGTTAGGGCAGACGATAAGTAGTACTGCCATTCAGTACATGGATGACATACTCCTTTGTGCCCCAGATGAAGAAACATGTCACAGGGATTCCGTTAAACTGTTAAAGGTTTTGGCGGAGAAGGGACACAAGGTGTCTAAAAAGAAGCTACAGTATTGCCAGGAAAAGGTAACTTACTTAGGACAATCTATTACACAGGGACATCGCAGTGTCACTAACGAACACTTGGAAGCTATTCAGAAGGCTCCAAAACCACGAACGGTTAGGGAAATGATGATGTTTTTGGGCATTACTGGGTATAGTTCAGCATGGGTGGAGGATTACACTAGACTGGTCGCTCCATTGAGGGGGATGATTAAGGAAACAGGTAGTGATAAACTCCAATGTTGCATTACTTGGACAAGGGAAGCTGATTTGGCGTTTGAGACAATTAAACACAAATTACAAGAAGCGCCAGCTTTAGCGCTTCCAGATTATTCCAAAGAATTTGGATTGTATGTTTCTTCTTCAGCCAAAGGGAAGTATGCCTGCGCTGTTCTTACGCAACCAACAGGCATTGGACCTAGTCCACAGCCCATAGCCTATTACTCTGTCGCATATTCAGAGGTAGAAATGGGTTTCGCGCCATGCTACAGAGCAATGGCCGGGGCATATCTTATGTACGAGAAGGCAACAACCTTAACAATGGGGTACCCAATTACCATTCTCTGCCACCACAGTCTAAGGAATCTTTTGAATCAAGGCAAGTATACTTTGACGATGCCTAGGATTAGGAATTATTACAGGATGTTGGAAAGAGAAGATGTAACATTACTAAGATGTAACACACTTAACCCAGCAGAGACCTTGCCAACCCCAGAAGATGGGGAACCACACGATTGTGTGAAGGAAGCTATGAGGTACTCTAAGCTTAGAGCAGATCTACTAGCTTTGCCTTTAAAGGAAGCTGACGTTGAGTATTGGACTGATGGATCTTGTTACCGGGTAGGAGAAAGTTTACGTGCTGGGTATGCCATAGTCCGACCCCAAAATTCAGGGTTCATTGTGGAACAAGCCGAGGCTGTTCCTCAGCCTTGTTCAGCTCAATTGGCTGAGTTAATTGCCCTCACAGAAGCATGCAACTTGGGAACCGGACGAAGAGTGACAGTGTACACCGACTCTGCCTACGCCCATAATGTGTGTCATCTACATGGAGCTGTATGGAAGGGACGGGGTTTTAAGAAAACTGATGGTTCGCCTATTCAGCACCACGCTCAAATCATGAAGCTGTTACAAGCCATGATGAAACCAAGGGAATTAGCCATAGTGAAGTGTGCCGCACACAGATCTGACTCATCACATGTCACACAAGGTAACAGGGCTGCAGATGATGCAGCCAAAGCCATTACAGGAGCAGACAAAGCAGGTAAAGTTCTGCTGGTCACACATGAAGCACAGTTACAGGGCATGGTCACGCTTGAGGATTTGTTGATGTTACAGAGTGGGGCAAATGCGCTAGACAAAAACCTATGGTTAACAAGGGGGGCTAGTCAGGATGACACAGGTCTATGGAGAAATCATGAGGGACTGGTTGTGGCACCCCCAGATTTATTAGGCATGCTGATACAGGAAGCCCATGGATTAGCACATGTGGCCAGGGGGGAGGTAAGACGCAAGATCACCAAGGAATATGGTTTTTGGGCTCCATATTTATTGGAACAAATAGACCATATCCTTGGTCAATGTGTGGTCTGTTTGAAAAACAATATCAGACCTGGAATACCAGTGGGAACTGGGCATATCCCTACCCCAAACGGGCCAATGAAACACTTGGTGATTGACTATGTGGACATGATTCGTCCTGTTGCAGGATACAGGTACATGTTAGTTGTAGTGGACAGGTTCAGCAGATGGGTAGAAGCATGCCCCACTCGAAAAAAGGATGCTCAGTCTGTAGCAAAGTTCCTATGCAGGGAATTCATACCTAGGTTTGGAATTCCAGATAGGATAGCGTCAGACAATGGTAAGGAATTTGTGGATAAGACGGTAAAGCTTATACTACAAAAGTTGGGAATCAAGCAGAGATTTGGGTGTATTTACTCACCTCAAAGCCAGGGGATGGTAGAGAGGATGAACGGGGTCCTTAAGAACCGTCTTTCTAAGGTCTGTCAGCATACAGGTCTTAATTGGGTGGAAGGACTCCCTCTTGCATTGATGGCCTGTCGTTCCAGTGAGATTCGAGGGCTGCACTTGACTCCCCATGAACTGGCTATGGGGAGAATAATGACAGCTCCCTGTGCACGAACCAGTGGGAAAGGGCCAAGTTTGGCTCTCTTGGAGAGTGACATGAAAGCCTATGTACAGTACATGACTAACCGGCAAAAGAGTATCTCTTCTTATGTGCTCCACAAACAGGAACGTGAAGAGGAGGTGAACGCACAGGAGAGGAAGGACGCGTTGCAACCGGGTGACAAAGTATACGTGAAGGTCTACAGACGGAAGTGGCATGAGGCTCGACGGGAAGGACCATACGAGGTCGTTCGGTGCACTGGGACTGCCATCCAAATCAAGGGGTCCCCCACCTGGTATCACGTTCATCACTGCATCAAGGCACCCAATGAGGACGATGAGGGAGAGCCTCAGCAGGATGGTGAGGAGACCCCTGGGGACGAGGAAGTCCACAGCTTGGACATCCAGGCTGACGAAGATGTTGGTGAGTATCTGCGCCGTGATGCAGATGATGCCGGGGGCCTCGTCCCAGACCCTGTCCAGCCCAGAGACGAGTGGGCCAAGGGAGATCGTGAAGGATCCAGTGACTGCGACACCCCTCTTGGGGGTTCTACCAAGCCTGGTGTTGCCCCTGTTGTCACCCCTTCCGACCCTGACAATGCTCCAGACGGAGATGTCAGCAACCCGGGCGGCTGCCCGGACCAAGGTACCATTGAGAGACACAGACCTGTCAGTGATACACCCCAACCAGACAGATCCCGTGATACACCGAGGCCAATTAGGAGGAAACTCAAGCCATGCCGTTTCAGAGACTAATATACCCCTTAGTGTTCCTACCCCATTGACTTCCTTGGACAATGCTACACTTCACTCACACACTGTTATGCCTGGACGTCAGAAAAGATTTATCACATTAGGTAGAGCTTTTATTTGCCCACATTCACGTTGTACTGTTGATGATTGTTTGATCTATGCCTCGACTGAAGCGGCTGAGTGGTACTTACTGGATGCCAAATATATTACACTTACACAACAGTTAATGTCAACACTTGTGACATTAACTAATGTTGACAATGAGGTGAACTCGTATTGGTGTGCTAGACGTAATATCGGTGAACAGGTGTTTGACAAATCCAACAATTTCAAGGACAAAGTTTGTAGTAACATTCCTGACTTTCCACACGACTTTTTGGTGGACTGTAGGGAATTTGTGCATGAATATATTTTTCCAGTTGAGTTACCAAGAAAGGTTAAAAATGTTGCTGTAAAGGCTTCTACGAAGGCGATTGTAGTCGCTACTGACGATTATTTGTTGTATGATTCTAATCACCTGGGGACACGGTCCCACCCTAATTCTGCCACTAGTATCATGAAAGATTTTGCTTCAAAAATGAATTATTCTGATTGCTGGATTTGTCAACAGGTCCCTGTAAGTACATCTGCTCCTATGTTTTTCCCCATACCGTTAACTAAAGCAGAATGGTTTCATTATAATTGGCAGGGTTTAGCCCAATTTGTTTTACAGGGCAAGAACCAGAGCTCTTCTTGTCAGCCCAGCACGATTCTGGTTCCTTTAAATTCTTCCTATGCAGGTGTGGATATTGGTGTGTTGGAACGTCTGACAGCAGCAGTTAACGAACACCATAGGCCTAGCGGTGTGGGGAAGGTTATTATTGATAGGCTTACACATTTGTCACAACCAACAGGTCCGAAGAAGATATATATTATCCAAGCTATGTTCGTTCAATTGAATGGTACTGCATTGAGTCCTCATCTGTTATGTTCTGGGAGTGTGACTTCTACACGGTGGAGAGGTTCAGTTGTTATTTCTGGATTGAAATGTAAAGTTGTTGATTGTGCTATGGTGCCTCAAATGAAATTACATGATACCAATACTACCAGACGGCAGAAAGGCACCACGCAGCTTAAGGTCATGCCTCTCGTAAATATTACAACCTGTATTGACATACAATCTCGGCCCAAGGGCAGCGCGCTTCGTCAGCTAGGGGCCGCGTCTTGTATAGGTGGTGTCATTTTCCCGTATCCTGGTACGGAGCTTCAACTCCCGGAGGGTGTGTTTCTTGTGTGTGATAATAATGCATTCTCTAAGCTTCCTGCTTTGAGTGAGGGACTTTGTTATTTAGCTCATCTGATACCTTTGATTAGGAAAGTTACTCGGGAAGAGATGTCTGTACTTCACAAACAAGCAACCCATCGTAGTCGTAGGGCGTTATCTACCGCTCAGAAGTTTTTTGGCCTAATATTCCCAAGTTATGGTGTCTACAACTCTCAGACTGAATTAAGTGCCCTATCATCCGTTCTTGAAAAACACATTAATGCTTCGGATGCTGTAGTATCTGCCCTGGCTACTGAATTGACTGAAACTAAGAATGTAGCTCTCCAAAATAGAATGGCTTTGGACATTATTTTGGCCAGTCAGGGTGGTACTTGTGCTTTGATAGGCGGTGAATGTTGCAGTTATATTTCGGATTCTGGTAACGCTCTGTATGATTTCCATGAATCTAACAAGAAGGGTATAGAGGATTTACATAAAGAACACGGTTGGAATACATTGGATTTCTTTGATTCTGCTTTTTCAGGTATTGGTAATATGATCAGGTCCGTCGCTATTATTCTTGTTGTCATTATCATCTGTATTATGTTACTTGGTATTTTAATCAAATGTTTTGGAAAGTGTATTTCTGATGTTCCGGTTAATGCTTTAATGATGGCCGACATAGCTGATGAGCAAAAGCTGGATTCTGCTTTGCTTTCTGATTTTGTTTCCTCTTTTGATGATTTGTTTATTAAGTGATGTTTTGTGATTGTTTGCTTCGGTTCCTGTTTGTTTCTTTCTATATCATGTGATTGATGTCGGTTGTGAAGTGATGTAATGGTTACGCGACAATGGAAGCTCCTGACTATGAAAGTGTTATCAATCTGAGACAGCGGTAAAGGCTGTTCTCCAACTGGGGCCATGTGCTAGCAACCTCTGACCCTGCCGCTTCGGACGAGGGAAACATCGGTCGTTGGAAATTTCTGTATCTCAGTTTTTGTATTATGCATGATGAACTGAGTGATGTGTTGATGTGTTGATGTGTTGATGTGTTGATGTGTTGATGTGTTGATGTGTTGATGTAGTTGATGGGTTGATGTAGTTTTTCTGTCTGTCGTTTAGTTTCGGAACACACTCTGCGTGTTCCGAGGGGGGCTGTGTAGTGTATTTTCATATGACGTGGCCATGGCAACCCAACGGCCACGTAGTGAAAGCAACACAGTAGGGGACTCTGTTTGACTCCCTCTTTACTCATCCAGGGCTTGCTTGAGGGCAGAAACATATTTGTCATTTATCTGATTCGTTCCCCTATTCACTAGATAACCGTCCGTTTGTGTTGTTTCTGCTAGGAGAGATAGGGAGAGACACACGGTGGCCTTTTGACAATGCATGTGCAGAGGATGGAATGTCATCATGGGAGGATAATTGCATTGGGGTCGAGTCAGCAAGACGGCCATAACATAGGTTACATTGGAATTGTATTAGACCATAGGGTGAGTTGCATTATAATAAGACAATGACATCCTATTTGCAGGACGGAGAATGGCCTCACCTACTCACTGGTATGCTTTGTATTCAACCAAATTAAAGTGACGTGGACTCTGTTTAGTTGGCTCAGCGAAATAATAGTGACAGGGTATAAAGTCCGCTACGTAGATGGACTCTGCCTCTTTATTTTTTCACATCCATCCTGTGACCGATTCGGACCATCAGCTCCATTGAGGGGCCATGCTGTGTAACCTGCTTTTTTGAATAAACAAGTCTTGCTCAAATTTGCTCAAGAATTCTTCTTCATTTTTAGTAAGTAACAGATACCAAAATATATACGAAACTACCTTTACCGTTCGGAGGTGGTTCACAGTAAACCCAAAATCGATAACCAAACGTTAGATGCAAAACCTTCCCCACCGACCCACATCACAGTGGGTTTGATCAGTGTCACGGTGTGGGGACTGCGGAGGAAGCGCTAGACTAGTCTGCGCATGTTCTGCGGAGCCTCCTACTACGTGTCCCTCTCGTGAAGCTATCACAACCCAGTCCCCTCATCTACATCCCTCCGGCACAGAGCAGCTCCTCTATAAACAGCCGGCGGCCACGTACACGATCGCGTCGTGTCGTTCGCCGGCCGCGGACGACGTCCGAGGGACTCGCGCCGTTAAAACCCGACGTTACGTTTACCGCCGACTCTGTCGTTTCTCGTGCGGTTTTCCTCTCTCGATAAACGTCTCTCTGCGACGGCGGCGGCGGCGGTCGCGGCGGCGGCGGTACGATCGCGGACGTGAGTCTCGGCCCGAGACCTCCTCGTCTCTCTTATCGTGTTTACCGGAAGGATCGCTCGTGTTTGCGCTCCGCGTGGACGGGATTTAGGGTGACCCCGCCGTACCGTCGGTGAGACCGCACGAAACGTCGACGCTCGCGGGCCCGCTGCTCTCTCTCCCGTTTTCGTGATTTCGGCCTCCGTAGCGTCGCGACCGCGCGACCGGGACGTCCGCGCTCGCGGGCCCGTGACTCTCTCTCCCGAGCCCGTTCGTTCTCTTACGGGAGGCCGAAATCAGGAAAACGGGAAAGGGCCTCTCGCTGATATAAGGAGGGGGGGGTGTTTTTTGGCTACCCCCCGCGTCACGCTCGCCACATAACAGCTCATTTTTGATTTAGAGGGTCCAGTTACGGATTGCAGCCTCCTGTAACTGTTTTTTGAGAGTGGTTTTGAAGGTGCGCAGTGTTTTGCACTCCTTTAAGATTATAGGAAGGGCGTTCCACATTTTTACTGCATAGTTTGCAAACGAGTTGCGATCCATATAGATCATATAGATCCATATAGATCATATAGATCCATATAGAGCATATATACATATAGAGCATATATACATATACATATATATGTATATGTATATGGTATATGTATATGGCATATGGTATATGTATATGTATATACATATATATATATACATATACCATATGATAGATATAGATCCATATACACCTCGTTCCAAATTATGCAAATTATATTTTTCTCAGATTTTCCTAAATAGTTGATGCAAATGACAATCAGTATAATTTTCAAGTCATCAACCATTAGAGTATAATTCAAATGTTATTGAACAAACCTCCCAATGATAACAGTATTTTTATTTATTTATAAAAAACTCAAAATGCACTGTTCCAAATTATTATGCACAACAGAGTTTCAAAACATTTTATAGGTTGTAAAGAACTAAAAATGGTAATTTGATGAATTTAGGGTTAGGAGGTCATATTAACTGAAATCAAAAGCTATTTCAAACAAAAACATCTTAACAGGTCAAGTTACATGTTAACATAGGACCCCTTCTTTGATATCACCTTCACAATTCTTGCATCCATTGAACTTGTGAGTTTTTGGACAGTTTCTGCTTGAATTTCCTTGCAGGATGTCAGAATAGCCTCCCAGAGCTGCTGTTTTGATGTGAACTGCCTCCCACCCTCATATATATTTTGCTTGAGGATGCTCCAAAGGTTCTCAATAGGGTTGAGGTCAGAGGAAGATGGGGGCCACACCATGAGTTTCTCTCCTTTTATGCCTATATCAGCCAATGACAGAGGTATTATTTTGCTATACCGTAGGTAACGTTAGCTACCGTAGCTAGCTAGCACCTGGTGGTAACATTAGCTACCGTAGCTAGCTAGCACCGGGTGGTAACGTTAGCTACCGTAGCTAGCTAGCACCTGGTGGTAACATTAGTGTAAGAGTCTCTAGGCACAGAGGGAGGTCGACACAAAGGAACAGCTGTACAAACGTGTTTGTTAACGTACAGCACGGCTCAGCACCGTCACTGACGGGCTAACACACACACTGCACCGTCACTGACGGGCTAACACACACACACACACTGCACCGTCACTGACGGGCTAACACACACACACTGCACCGTCACTGACGGGCTAACACACACACTGCACCGTCACTGACGGGCTAACGCACACACACACTGCACCGTCACTGACGGGCTAACACACACACTGCACCGTCACTGACGGGCTAACACACACACTGCACCGTCACTGACGGGCTAACACACAAACACTGCACCGTCACTGACGGGCTGAGCGAGACGTTCAAAATAATCAAGAATAAATACTAAGTGCAGCGCGCGGCCGTCACTGCCGCTCAAACTTTCCATACAGTGTGTGTGTGTGTGTGTGTTGTGGTCGCTCGTATCTGTTGACTGTTTCGCTCTAGCCACCCGCACAGTTGTTGTCAGCTCCAGTACCGGCTTCCCCTCTCGGGATTTTGAATGACGACAGATGCCGTGTGTACGTTTTATATAGGCGGAGGGTCCCGTCCCTTGTGACACAAGCGTCGCCTGGGCCAGCCAATGGGCTGGCGCAGTGTAATTCAGTTTCTGATGAGGTCACGCAGGGGGCGTTCCCATAGTGAGATACGAAACGAATAGAAAGAGAACTTTTTGATTGATTGATTGAGAACTTTATTAGAAGATTTGCAGAAGTAGGTACATGAAAGTACATATTACATACAAGGTCAACTAACAGGATAAAACCCCAAGAAAGCCACTGGCTTATTTCAATTGGGGTCCTTGATCTTGAACTGAAGGCACGACAACTAGAAATCAGACAGACAGTAACTCATTTTTTTCTACAATGTTAAATGCTGCTGTTTAAATTGTTTTAACTTGAAACCAGTTGGTCACTGAGTAGTGAGTAACAGTGAGTACTGTTTTTGTTGCTTGAATAAAGGCTGGCAGTCTTTAATAGCCAAATGTTGTGGACTATACTGGGGAAGTATTTGTTATTATTCAGGAGTAAAACAATAAATACAAATATCGGATTGATATCGGTATCGCAGATACCTGAAGCCCAGGTATCGGTAGTGAAAAAATGGGATCGGGACATCCCTACCTAATTTCATCCAATACAGGCCTTTCAATATCTTATTGATAATCACAACCTAGAGAAACAAGATTTCTACAGGTATTTACAACTGAGGCATTACTACTTCTATAAGAATATAAAGAATAATGAGGTTTCTGAAATGAGTCTCGTCAACATTTTTATTGATGCGTATAAGGGTTTCTTGTATAACCCACAAGAAACTGGTATCAAGAATTATACAGAAGAGTCCACCAATAATCACTCCACCTTATATGTTAGGGATAAGTGGGAGAAGGAAGCAAACATAGTCCAAACTGAGGAAGAATGGTTGAACATATGTAAAATACAATCCACCACCTCTAGCTCTGGACAATGGAGAGAATGTTCATGGAAGAACATTATTAGGTTTTTTATTACCCCAAGAAGAAAATACTTACAGAATGGTACACCGGGAACTGGGAATTGCTGGAGAGAGTGCAACAATTCAATGGCTCATTTCTATCAAATTTTTTGGGGAATGCAGGGGTGCTGGCCCAAAAAGGTGACAAAATTATTTTCACTGAAAACGACGGAAATTATCATTGCGCGGCGCCCAGGCACCTTCTTTACACATGCTATAATTTTTCTATACAAGCTCTGTTCAAGGGAGACATATAAAGCCTGTCAGTGTTATTCAGACCTATGAAGCAGCGGTAACAATAATGAAAACGCATCTATTAGAATTAGAAGAAAGATGTATTTATTTTGTAAATATATTTTGTTTGTTTTTGTTTTTGTTTTTTTGGTTTGTCACTTAAAACATTTATTCCCACATACATGAAACCACACATCAATCCCAAAAAAGAAAAGTCGCTTTGGATAAAGGCATCTGTTAAATGCCCAAAAATGTAAATGTATCATGAGACTTGTTAACCAAGGGCAGTGTGGTGAGTGGGAATGTAACGATGGACATATGTGCTGAGAGAACATTCCACAACAAACAGTATCAAAACTAAACTTCAAAATGGGAATTTCTTAACAAGGTTCCCATACGTAGGGACGTCTACAGCTCCATGAGGGCTTTTATTTCATTAATGCGTGACGCCTTCTTGTCGGTGGGGTTCTTGGAGCCGAAAGCCTTGTCCACCAGATCCTGCTTCTGCCTCTGAATCTTCACCATGTTCTCCTCCACAGAGTCCTTCACGATGAACTTGGTGATGAAGACGTCTCTCTTCTGGCCCAGGCGGTGACAGCGATCCACACACTGGTCCTCTGCTGCAGGGTTCCACGCTGGATCCATGAGGAAAACACAGGAGGCGGCTGTCAGGTTGAGTCCCACCCCGCCAGCTTTGAGTGACAGCAGCATGATCGTGGGGCCGTCAGGAGCGGGGCTCTGGAACTCCTGGATGACCTGGGGCCGCCTCTTCTTTTTTCTTCTTTTTTTTTTTCTCAAAGATTCAAACATTTTTACAATATAATTTAACACATTTTTTCTTGTTTCCCCGCCCCCTTGTATCCACCCCCCCCCCCCCACCCACCATTGTGCGGCAACGCCCAACGACAACACAACAAAAATATAATAATAATAAGACAAAACACACATGCCTACATACACACACACACAATAATACATTAATCAGGGATGCGCTATGATATTAACAGCAATTCACATCACCGTGCATCCCTACAAGAAACACTGTCCATCAAACAATAGTACCTGAAGCTGCCCTTCTTGCCATAAAATCTATATGTGGTTGCCATATTTTTACAAAGTCCTGACTCTTATGTCTTATATTATAGTATATTTTATCTAATGGAATGTAGCTAGAGATTTCATTTAACCAATGTGATATTGTAGGAGAGTAATCGGATTTCCAATGGATTGCAATACACTTCTTTGCAGCAATCAAAGCAAGATCAATATATATTTTTTGAAATTCATTCCAAGGAGCTGTCCCATAGCTAAAGCAAATGTGAAAAACTGTTTATTTTGGAATCGAATGGGAAACATTTGCATTGTTGTATGTAGAAAGAATATCAAAAAACTACCATTGTCCAGTTTTCTGGTAACTCACATTTTATTTTTCAGGAATTACTGCGAAACCAGGTAATTCAAAGACTTCAAACAAGACTGACAGGTTGGCTGGACCGTGTCCCATTGGACTTGGACTACCTGGAATTTGTATGCTCTCAGGAGCTGGTGGTCCTAAGTGCAGTGTCAGGCCAGGTAGAGGTACATGAAATCTATGATGCACTTTTTGAAGTACATCAGATGGTCTGTAATCGCAATCAAGAGACACGTGTGCTAGTTGACCACGAGAAGGGAAGGGTTGGACGACCCAGGGTGATTATTGATGAGGAGTATGCATCCCAAGTTCTTGGCATGGGATTAACAGTGACAGCCATTGCCAAGATGTTTGGGTGTGTAGAAAGACCCTTCAGAGGCGTATGGCAGAATGGGGGTTGTCTGCGAGGTCACAGTATAGCACATTGGACGATGAGGAACTGGACTCCCTTGTGTCAGAGATCCATACAACCAACCCAAATGCAGGCTATCGAATGATGCTGGGTCCATATGGTCCCTTAAACTAACATGGGAAACAGATTTAAATGTATCATTTACAGAGGCAGAATGGGGAAGAATTCTCAAGAATGGGAAGAAAATGTCAAGGGAACTCCGAACGAGATTGATCCAATTCAAGATTATTAACAGAATCTACTGGACACCATCCAGGCTACATAGAGTGGGTCTGGTTGACAGTTCGGAGTGCTGGAGGTGTAGTGACAGGAATGGTACTCTAGTGCATATGCTTTGGGGATGTCCAAAAACCCAGGAGTTTTGGCTAGCCATACATGGTTTTCTGGAAAAAATTGTCGGCCTTGACATTCCGTTCACCCCCAGTCTTTTTATTTTGGGTGACCCCACAGCATTAAGTGAGGTGACTCCACCACTCGCCAATTGGATCCAGACTGCCTTAATGCTAGGACGGAAACTATTAGTTAAAGAGTGGAAGGCCTCATCAGCACCAGCACCGTCTCTGTGGCACATTTCTCTTGGGCAGCTGGCAGCCCTAGAACAATTATCATATAGGCTGCTAGATAAGGTGGAGGAATACCGCCTGAAATGGGGGCAGTATCACTCATATATTGAGAAATAATGGCAACTCCAGCTCATGTAAATAGCAATATTTTTATTATTTTTTTATTTTATTTATCTATAAATAGCAATATAATATGTAAAACGTGAAAGTAAACTGCTATAAGTATGATTGTTAGACAATGCTGTAGATTTACATTGCTGTACATCACCTTTATGTTTTGTTGTGTCTATTTTTTGTCTTTTTAATTTATTGTCCAATGTCAACTGTTACTTGTCTGTTCATTGTCTGTTTATTGAAAATGATAAAAACTATTAAATTGACTGCCAGCCATGTTCAGAGCGGAGAGCTCCATACTGCCAGACTTTTGGGGCATTTTCGCTGAACTTTGAAGACCCACCAAATATTGACTTTTCGGACTACATAAACATTGAACATATATACCAAGACTTTAGACTCTCTTCTTTCATCAGAAAAAGAAAGTTTGTTTCTAGCCTCTTTGAGTGTTTAGAAATCGTCCGTAGAACATAGGGTGGTTTTAGCAAAAACACCAGATTTTGACCAATAAACAGAGAAAACGAGCTTTTTCTGCAGAGAAGCAAATTCAAGCAAAACGGTGACTGACGTCCACATATTTTAGTTTTAGTGACACCTCAAACATCTGAAAAGTTGTTTACTTCTATGAAACAATAAAAACAACACAGGAAAAAAGGCTTTTGATGACAAAATAACTACATTTATTCACAGATTTAGAACATTTAGAATCATCATCACTCAATAATATTTTTTTTCTGTGTGGTAGGCTTTGAAGCACTCTCCTGAGTGCAGGGGTACATGGCAGGACCTGCACCACATTCTGGTCTCTCTCCTGTTACCCCTTCGAATGCAGACCCTACATTTTCTTGCTGGCTGTGTGTTATTGCTGGTGGGCCTTAAGCGTTCCAACTCATGCCTGGCCATCCGGCCATCCAGCCTGCTGTCTGGGTCTCTCTGTCTTGCTGCCCTGGTTTGTCGGACCTCCTCTTCCTCTTCCTCCTCCTCCTCCTCCTCCTCCTCCTCCACCCCCTCCTCCTCCTCCTCCCCCCCCTCCTCCTCTCTCCCCCTCCTCCCCTCCTCCTCTCTCCTCCTCTTCCTCCATCTCCTCCTCCTCCTCCTCTCTCCTCCTCCTCCTCCTCCTCCTCCTCTACATAGGTTTTTTCAGTCCACGACCTCGCCACCCTCCTCATGAACTCCAAGTGTGTTTTGCACTTCCCCGGGTTCCTGGCCTTGTACAGCACATAGGCATTGAACACACAAAGCTGAAACAAGTACGCCACAAACTTTTTTGACCAGTTGAGTGTTTTCCTAATGAATGGGTAGTATGCAATGTTCTGGTCAAGTTTGTCCACCCCATTCATGCAGGCATTGTATGCCACAACACACTCCGGTTTGAGCTGACCCACCTTCTCCTTCTTCCCCTTCTGCCACACCTCCACCCTCTGCATGCTGTCATGGTGGCAGGTTGTCACCATCCTCACCAGACGCTTGTCCTGCCATGCCATAACCAGCACCCTGCCATTGTGCCGCACCAGCCTCCCCTCCACATCCAAGTCGGTCTTTGTCGGCTCCCTTATGATCTGCGGTTCCCCCCTGTTTTTTCGCAGTGTTCCGCAGACGTTGGTGTTGGCTTTGATCAACTGCTCACACAGTTGAACAGAGTTGTAGAAGTTGTCCATGTACAGTGTGTATCCGTGTCCTGTGAGACGGTCAAGGAGGGAGAACACTGTGTCTGGGAGTGTGTTATGCTGGCCAACATAAGGCTTCATGTTAAAACAATACCCAGTATTAGAGTCACACAGTATGTAGGATTTAATTCCACCCTTCACCGGCTTCTGAGGGTTATACACTTTGAATGATAGGCGGCCACGCCACTGCATCATTCCTTCATCAATGCATATATTTTCAAAGGGCTGATACAGCTCTTTGAATTTGGCTACAACATGATCTAAAACAGGACGCACTTTATACATTTTATCTGTGGCATCCTGTGATGCATTATGTTGTAGTGGAGGAACTTCCAGATGAGCTGGAACCTGTTCCTGGGCATGGTTTTATTGAAGTATGGAGTGGTGTCCTGTTGATCCACACTCCAATACATTTCTAGATTTGGCTTTTTTATGTAACCGGTGATGAAAGTGAGTCCAAAGAATTGTTTCAGTTCTGGGACTGTCACCGGTTTCCATAACCTCCCTCTGGAGTGTGGCAGAGTGTCGGGATGTGCCTGTAAAAACTGCTGGGCATACAGGTTGGTTTGATCTGCAATGTGCTGCAGCAGCTCATCAGTAATAAGCAGCTCCAGGAAATCAACCGGCAGGTCAGATTCCAGCTCTGCAGCAGCATTCTGGGGTCCAGGGGTTGCCGTGAATGGAACCTTTGTGGGTTGCCACTCACCCTGACCCCAACCAGCATCTTTCTCTGAAGACAGCCGTCTCCTTGCAGCACACCCTCTGGCTGAGGCACGTCCTCTGCTCGATTCAGGGACTGTAAAATATTGAAATATATACTATTTTATACAAAATATATATACAAAAGGCATGTTTTATTGCTTTGTAATGATGTAGTGTAATAGTGTAATAGTTATAGTGTAATAGTAATAGTGTAATAGTGTAGTGTAGTGTAATGATATTTCTATATATTATCTATTTACCTATGCTTTTCACACTCGCATTTTTGTCTTGGATCGTGGATCCACGCTGATCTGGAGAGGATTCCCTGCTGCTAGCCGATCCGGATGGCAACCACTCGTCCGACGAGTCGGGGTCTGGTTCTACGTCCTCCGACTCTGAACTGTTTGAAGAGTCGCGGCGACGTGGCTCCGATGGTCCAGCAATGCTACCACGAGTGTAGCGTTGCTCGTTGCTCCGGTTCTCACCATCTGCAACATTTGGCGCATCTCCTGCACCAGATCTGCTTGCAGTTGACCTGATAGGCACCACACTCCTTGCAGATCCACTGCCAGACAAGCTCTGTGCCAGTGTCAACTGCTTATACTGCTTGTCTCCTCTCGTTTTCGCTATCCGTTTCGCCATTTTCCACATCAACCCACCACACGCCTTCTTCTTCAGCTTTTATATCTGAGCTAAATCGAACTGCTGCCCCCATCTGCGGCAGAAATACATTACACCCAAGTCTGAAATTCACACACCAGATGTATAAGACGTAAATATGGCCATCCCCGGGAAAAAAATAAAAATAATAATTGGGCAGTCAACGTTACTAATTTATAAGACGCCAAATGGCGTCTTTGGCTGTCAATGAGTTAAACATACTCATTACTCAGACCCCTCAGGAAGTCCAGCAGGATGGGGTACACCTCTCCCTCTGCAGTCTGATGAGCCTTCTGCTCCACCAGCTCCACCACAGCAACTCGGCTCTCAAACCGGTCTGGACCGGTCTGGGAGGCAGCTGCTGACAAAATACAAGGAGAGATTAAATATACACAGTTGTATCTAAAGTCCAACACATCTATCTATGACTATCTATGTATGTTTCAAATAGGAAAATAGAAAGTTGTGTCTAAAATACAGTATTATTATGGCCTCTATGGCAGAATACATAGGCAAATTGGTACGCAGCATTTCTAATAAACGTCTTTCCATCCAAATTGCACATTCATCATCTGAATTAATAGTTGTGTGTATTTTAAACAGTCTCACCTGAATCAGAGTCGGAGCTCTTGCTGGCGCTCTTGGCGCTCCTCCTCCTGGCGGCCTTGGCGGCCTTCTTGGTGCTCTTAGTCTTAGCGGCCTTAGCGGCCTTGTCTGAGCTCTCTGTGGCCTCTGTGCCTCTGCTCATCTGCAACACAACCAGGGACGCGGGAAGGGGGGTGCTGAGGGTGCTGCAGCACCCCCTAGCGGCAGGCAGAAGGAGCTCCTCCTGCCTGAATTTAAAAAAATAAAAATATTATTCAAACAATAATTTAAAACAATATAATAACTATTGTTGCTTTTGGGAATAAAAATAAATGTGTTTTTTGTAATAAATGTAAAAATGTGTTTGTTCGTTTTAATGTTAGTGATCACATGGTCATATCTTGCTAGGGAATCTCTGAGTTCTTTAGCAAAAATGCTAAATCAGCCAGAACAATTGAAGTGGAGTTGGAAGAAGATGCTGAGCTTAACAACACTCCCATTAATGCTCTACTGTCGGACGTTGTTGAGAAAGAGCAACAGACGGCCAGAAACGTATTAGAACTGATATTCAGATCCATCCGATTCTTCGGCAGCGAAGGGCTTCCGTTAAGAGGCAATAACAATCGACATGGAGTGCTGTCTGTAATAATGGTCAACATCATGTTTGTGGACATTGTGGGACACTGTGAGCTGAGTGGAAATTACTGTAAATTCCAACACATTGTTGGTAAAATATTTAACGTTACGTCTTTGTAGTGTGCGGGTGCGTGCGTGCTTAACTATTATTGCCCGTGCATTGGGGCCCGTCGTTATGCCACTGTGTGCGTGTGAGCGAACGAGCAATCAGCGAGAGGGAGGGAGGAAGGGAGGGAGAGAAATCGTTATACTTTTTCCCCTGGCAATTTTTTTCCCTGTAGCGTATATAGACAGCACCTCAGCACCCCCAGTCAAAATACCTTCCCGCGTGCCTGAACACAACAGAGTTCAGATCAACGTTCTGGTCGACTTGTTACGTCAAAGTCAAAATAGCTTCAGACGGGATCACATAGAAGAACGGATTAAAATGACAATCAGTCAGTCAGAAGGCGACGACAGCAAAAGGCTTGTTCTGTTCATGTTAGGATGGGGCCTGCTGGGTCTACAGGCTTGTTCTGTTCATGTTAGGGTGGGGCCTGCTGGGTCTACAGCCCTCAGAGATACATCAAATGATCTGACCCAACCCCAGGGTTTAAGTGTTATATGTGCTATACTACTCTTGACAGTGCTATATAGGCGTATTACACTCAGGGTTGCCAGATGAGGCGGGTTACCGCCGAATGGGCTACTTTTGATAACACTGGGCTGGAAAAAAAAAGCATTTGGGTGGGTTTTAGACTGTGGTTAGGCTGGAAATGGACAATCCCATCTGGCAACCCTGATTACACTTGACCGTGCTATATACAGTACTATACTGGTCTTCACAGTGTTATACAATACTGTACTGGTCTATACCGCACTGGTCTTCTTGACGCTATTTTTCCTTTTTCACATTCATGAAATGGTTACCTGTGTTTTGTTTGCCCTTGTCAATGCAAATGTGAAAACGCTGTTGAACGGTAGAGATAGTATAGATAATATATCTATTATATATATTATTATATTATATTATATATAGATAGATAGATAGATAATATATATATTATATATATTATTATATTATATATAGATAGATAGATAATATATCTATTATATCTATTATTATATTATATTATATTATAGATACATAGATAGATAATGTTAGAGTCGTTTCAGTTTAGAACACGTAAAGGCTGCGTTTGTAAAGTCGCTCTGGAATCTGATCAGCACGCATGGAATGCCTCTTGTCCAATCAAATCACTTGGTCCCTTTATGATGTTGAAGCCAGTGTCGCAGCTTACGTCATAGAACAGGGACGACGTCACAGCAAGGCCGGTGCCATGGTGACCATGCAACTTGTGTGAACTAATGCTAATTTGCTAATGCTAATAATAACGTTTATTTGTATAGCACTGTGCAGCTAATACTAGTAATTATTAATAATACTGATAGGAATTCGTGTATTTGTCTTAAAGTTGGATACCAAAATCACCAACACTTAGGCTAAGCAACATGCATGTTCTTGTTCATAATAACAGCAATTGGCTGTTAATAACAATAATCATAATCATAATAATCATAATAACTAATTATTAAACAAACAGTTCAAATAAAATCTGATTATCGGATAAAATCAGATTATCGGATGTAGGACTAGATTAGATCAAACAGCATCCAAATGTTTACATTGTTGATTCACATAAGCAGCATGATAATTGTACTTTGAACGATACTAAAATCCATCAGTTCCGTTTAAAGACTATATATATATATCTTAATTAATATGGGCATACAGTAAAATATATTCCACTATAATGGTAAATATTAAAGTAAATGTATGTACCCCACTAACCCTAACTATAGGCCTAACGGGGCAGCATGCTGTTACTTACCTTGTAAAGGGTCATTACACTTGTTCCACACACATCCATTCTGGTTCCTCAGAATGAGATCTTCTGAAGCGTGGTGGTTATATGACAGTTACCGTGTTATTATTCATTCCCGTTTTCCAAGTAAAATTGTCCAACGTTGAACATTTCTGTCGTTGAATTTCCGTCAACGACCGAGTCTGTAAGTCTCCGGTGTGTCGCCCAGTGAGCAATTTTACGTTGATTAGACGTCTAAACAACGTCTAAATGGCCCGTAGACGTCTAGGCCAAATCGAGGCTAAATATCGGCCATATTGGAAATGTAAAAAACGTCTATGTTTAGACGTTGAAATGCCGTTGAAACATAGACGTTGTTTCCCTTTCTATGTTTCAACGGCATTTCAACGTCTAAACATAGACGTTGTTTCAATTTCCAATTTAGCTTAAATTTAACCTAGACATTGAAACACCGGTGTTTAAACCTAGGCTAAAACAAAGCATAATGGAGGTGAAATTGAAACGACTGTTTCTATAGGCATTTCAACGGCAGACTATATATAGCTGTTGAAATGCAGTTTAAACAGACGTTTCAATTTCCAATTTCACATCAATTTAGCTTTGTTATAGCCTAGACGTTTAAACACTTAGTATAAGTAGACAAATACAATTTTCATGAGTAATAAGTAAATATAAATAAGGAAATATGAATAGGAACATGTATTTATTTAGGGAACTAGTAAATACGAAATAAATAAAAAAAAAAAAGAATATTAAATATTAACAATGTTGATTGTTGTGGAACATTTAACAACATAATAACAACATATTTAATAACATAATAACAATGAAATAGGAACATTTAACTAGTAAACATTTAACTAGTAAATACAAAATAAAAATAAGGAAAAAAGAATATTAAATATTAACAATGTTGATTGATGTGGAACATTTAACAACATAATAACAATGAAATAGGAACATTTAACAACATAATAGTATTTATTGACAGTTATGGAGACAACATTTAGGTTGGGTTATTCTGTCTGTAGCCAGCATCGCCCGTTCTGCCTGGGGCCTGCTTCAGGTGATCTCCAATGCTCGCCCTTGCCTCCACCTCTGTGACCTTTTTTAGGTTCATGACAGCTTCTGTAATTAAATAAAGCAAAAGAAAAGTTATTTTCACAGAAGAATCCCATTTAAAACTTTAAAAAGCAAGAGTAAAGAGCCAGATAAATTGTGGATTGCCTACTATGTGCCAAAGAAAATGTAATATGCTTGAATGTCTGGTGCCCTGTAGCTCTTGTTCCTATAGTGAGCAAATGTTTGACACTCGCCACAAAATAATCTGTAGTATGCTACCACCCACCCTAGACCACCGTGTATGGATAGTAGAGTTGAAGCCGTTGCTATAGACAACAAACCTTTAGTGCACACCTTTTTGATCAAGTCAAGTTAGCTGATGACGGTGCAGGCCTGATCAACAACAACATGGCGGCCTACAGTACAGAGGATAAGTTAACCACCTAGTATAATGCTGCCTGGAAAATTACCTCAGCATCGACAAGACCAAGGAGCCGATTGTGGACTATAGAAAGGGTAGCAAGAGGAAGAGAAGCAAAAAGCCCCACCCCTTGCAGATACAATGCTTCTTGCCCAGTTATCGGTTCCAACCTACCCAATATGACACGGTACAGGGCAGTCTGCCCAAAGGCCCTCTTGTTCCGCAGCCCCCCACCACTGATGTTGAAAAGGGACATCAGGCTATTTGTCATGCATCTGTAAGAGAGAGGGGGAAAAGCCGTTACATGACTAATGTGCATTATGGGTGAAATTATGTTATACATGAAGTCAACCTGCGTCTTTGTTCATGCATTTAAATACCTGTCCATCATCTTGTTTGTGCAGTCCCTTGCACTTTTCCCTCCGATGCTCATCATCACGGAGGTCTGTGTGGATTTTTTTTACAAATCATGTACAAATCATGTACAATCATTTAAACCCTTTGAAGTTTAAATATTTTGCCATCTCCATTGAACTCATTTTCAGGTGTATTATACATTGAACTCATTTTCGTGTATATTACATTTTTGGGGTTTAAATTTGTCTGTAATTTTTTTGCGCGGTAAATGCAGCCGTAAACTTTTCTTTTAAATTATCACCATGCTTTGTCGGAAATGTTCCTTCTTCAGCTCCTCCTCCTGCTCTGTGAAATCTGTTTCCGTCTCCAGCTGTCGCAGTGAAAATGTTTGCCATGGCTCTCTCCTCCTCACCTCGTCCAAAATTTCGAGGAGTAGGCCCACAACTGTCCTCTGGAATGCTGATGTAAATCACAATGTAATAAGTTAAATAAAGTGAAAACATTCCGTGCTTAAGCAAACCGCAAAGATCTCACAAATATAACAATTTCTGACTGAGGCAATGGAAGGAGCTTCTTCTTTTGTATTTTCACATACTTAACAGGACTGAAGTCAAATAACATGAAATGTTACTAGCTTCAATTGGAATTCTTACTTTTTTCTGAAAGTGGGTATTTGTCTTTAGGTCCTGTTGAGATAGAGAGCATACGAACAAGTTTGCTAAATCAGTTTGGAGCAGAAGAAAAAAATCACAAACATGCAGATAATCGTGAGATGCATTTGAATACATATGTTTAGGGGGAGTCAGGCTTTTCTGGGGTGTACCTGAAACAAGCAAGTATATTTTCTTAAAACTCTGAAGGGTCACTTTTGGCTTCAACTGGTGCAACTGTAACTCAAGACTGTACAGGGGGTCGCCCAATAATCGCAGGGTCCAATCCTGGCTCCTCCTCTCCTCATGTCCCGTATTGTCACCAGAACCCCTGTCATCAGTCACATCACCCCCATTCTACACCAACTCCACTGGCTCCCCATCAAACACCGCATCGACTACAAAATCCTTCTCCACACTTTCAAGGCCATCCATAACCTCGCCCCTCCATACCTGTCCGACCTCCTCCACATCAACATTCCCACCCGGTCCCTCAGGTCTGCCTCCTCCATCAACCTGACCGTCCCCCCAGCCCGTCTGGCATTTCTCTGACAGGAGAGGACGTTCGGGGTCTTGAGACACTGGGACTATTTCAACAAGAAAGGTGTTATGAGTCTTTGCAGCTCCATGACAGACCTTACCATATTCTCATGTAACAACAACATTAACATTTTTTATAATACCTGGTGTGGATGAGTGTTGAGTTGATAAGGAAGTAGAATCTTCATCAGCTTTTCAAAGTGAAAAAAAAACAAAAATAAATCACATGATCCCATATATTCAAGTTAGTTTCACTAGGAATAAATAGTAGAGGAGGAAAGTTAGACCAGTTATATATTTAGAATACTAACTCATTACTTACATTCATCATTCTCAGGCAGGGTGTAGAGGTTCTTAGAAACTGTAAAATAAACATTAAAACCTGCTTTCTTTGAAGTAAATGTCAGTTCAACACAATATGGAACACAATACGGAAAATGAAGATGGGTGGACTAACATTGTGGCTAGCCTACTTAACATCAAGACCGCCCCCAATCTATGGACTTTCAAGACTCTGCTCAAATCCCACTATTGCTGTGAAAAAGGCTATTGAGACGTCCTCATGCTTTATTTAGTTTGGACATTTGTCTTTGTCTTAAATGTGTGCTGTAACAAATGTTGGTTGTCCCCTATTCTATTGTCCTTACGCTCTACTCTATGACTATGAGGCTGGGAAGACAAATCGGCAACACACTACATGAACTGAATTGAGATTATATTATAGAAAAATAGTCATAGTACCTGGTGTTGATGACTGCAGAGGAGAGTCTATCATTGTAGAGTCATCAGTGGCTTTTCAAACAAAGATCAAAGCACATGAACAACTTCAAACAGGAACAAGTAGCACAGAATGAGAGGAAAGACCAGTTATATTTTAAAAATACAAACGCATTGCTTACAGGCATATTCTTCTTTGTCCTTTTCTTCTAATTCAAAGAGGTCCATAGAAACTGATCGTTAAAAGGAAATATCGTTAAAATGTGCTTTCTTAAATACAAATTAATTATTAAATTGAGATGGGTGAACCAACATTGTGACCAAACTCACATGGATTTGGGGGGCTTTTTTTTTGCATTTGCATTTGCTTCACAGAGGCCTTCTGCAACCCTGCAACAAATATACTGATATGAACAATAACTACACATGAACAATCAATTTGTAGCAAGACAGACATCCGGGGTGAATAGAAAGTTAACATTTATAAGTATAGAATAGAGCGCCAACTAGATTTTACCTGAAGTGACTTTTTTGAATTTTGGCGGTGGGGCAGGGAAGACAACACCTGTAATGACAAAGACGTGTCAATACCTATGCTAATGCTACCCCACAGTGTACACTTAACAACCCCTTTACTTTCACAAATAAGACAGACAAACTTGGACATTCAACAAAAAAGTGTTCAAAATGTTCATCCCTCCCTTTACATACATCACATACCCTACCTACATTCCTATCCATTTGGTGCAAAACGACATTTGTGTAAACCCTATTGTGCCTAATCTTAAAATCATTGTGCTCACATTCTACGCTATTATATTTCACACCCAAATTTGCCCATACCTTTCCCACATCAAAACCTTCAAAAACCTTTTCCCACACCTTCTCTGACGCTGGCCTCACCAACCCATCACCCAGTAAATCTATATATATATCCCTTTTGTTTTCACATCCTCAAACTTGACCTCTAAACCTTTCCTTTCTACCCTTAATTCTACCATCCTTTTTTCCTCACCTGCCTCTCCCTGTCCTAACATTAAAGTTGTCCATTCCCTATACTGTCCCTAATTCTATTATACACTCCTGCAATCCCACCTATTCTTATATCCCTATTCACTGCCCTTATTCCCTGCACTATATATATATATATATATATATATATATAATAAAGTTATTTTGGTAAACTGGACACATTTTGGGAATATATGTGGTTACTTTCTCGCCTGAAAACATATTAAAACTTCCTAAAATGACATGTTAACACTTGTAAAGCCACAATTACATATTTTAGCTAATGGAGGTTTAAAATGGAGGTTTAAATTCGCCGCTGCAGTATGGAGTATGCATAATGGTCGGCTGGTTTTCGGATACTACTATACTATTATTGTGAATTTAGTAGGCAGTATGCAGTATATACTCATTGAGTATGCTAGTATGCAGTATGCTAGTACGCTATTCCGAACACAGCCTTCGTGTAGACAGCGCCCCATGTGGGGATGACATTAAAGTCAGGGAAGCGAAACATGTGAAGCTGACAGTGACGTCATTCGGGGAGCGACAGTGTGGTGCAGATGTCTGGCTGAGCCAGCGTGATTATCTTAATCGAACAAAAATGGTTAAATCGGGTAAACTACGATCCGGAGCGACGTCGAAAATCAAGCGATGGAAGAAAGGACACAGCAGCGACTCGAACCCCCAGACGAGCCGATACAGACAGGCCGCGAAAAGTGCCTTTTTCAGCCGTCCCACGGGTAAGCAGCGCCGGGTGTCTGGCCTGATCACACGTGGATAGTCAGCACAGTTCTGGGGCCAGAACCTACCAGCTACAGATACAACTCGTGACGTTAGAATTATAAGGTTCTATCTCAATTTGTCAAAATTTAGTTTTTTACATAATCGGATCCATTAGGTGTTTATTAATGCCTGTGTGGTGTTATTTTTAAAATGTTGACATTTTTGAGTTAGTAATTCATAAAATACAAAGGTTCCATCGCACCAAACATAATGAAATGTAAAAACGTTGACGCTCAATATCTCTGAACTACCCTAAACGGAGATAGAACCTTATAATTCTAAGCTCACGAAGTAGGAACCTACCAGCTACAGATACAACTTTGTAAATAACATAGCAAAGGGTAACTCAAACTTTAGTTTTCAAACAGTGTAAGCTAATAGCCAATACCAGCAGCCATGTCGTTATATAGCCATGACATAATAATGTGCTATTTTAAGATAATTTTGGTACAGCCAACAAGCAGATCCCCCCCCCATAGCTGTCTTATTACACAGGCAATCAGCTATGTGTTTTAGCAGGCAACTCTCCTAACACGGTAAATCACAGCTTTTTTGGTGTTATTTCATCCCTAGTTTCAGTGTTTTACATGTAAACAAGTAGCAAACCAATATGTCTAGATACTGATTAAAATGATATGCAACACGACTCCTCATATGGTCACACAAAAAAACAGTGAATTTCACTCTATGGGAAATCCCATAGCAATACATTGTCAGTGGAAGGGTATAAATGACATTTGAATAAAGTGTCTTAATGATGATATACAGTATAAAGCCTCTTACTTGGTATAAAGAGGCACCTAAACATTGAGCCATCTCAGATTGTGTCCACTTAATGCCCCCCCATGTTTGTCTTTTTCCGCCAAGCATCGCTCCAGTGCCAATACCCCATCCGTTTTAAATGGCCATAAGTGAATTGATTATTGGTGCATTAAGACACATTATGGTTAATACTGTTTGTTTGTAGGGATGTAGAGAACATAAACAAGAGAATGTATACCGTCTTGTTATGGCTTGCATCAGCAAGTCCAACTATAGTAATCTGTAGGCTATTACTTTTTGTTATTATTTGCATTATCTTCCGCCTTTACATCTTAGAAACTTCAAATCAACTTTATACTGTGCAGACTTTCCCATGTCAGGGACATTTTGAGCTCTTTTCAAAATTGGCATTAAGAGACACCAAAACCAATGTGTAGTTGGACACCACTTAAAGAAATTGTAAACATATAGGCCTGATATCTGATATAATTTATACTTAAGCTATACTAACATTTTTGTAAAATCATCATAATTACCATTCATTTCAATGGTTGACTTTCAGTATTTTGAGGTAGACACCCGTATCTAACTTTGTGTAGACCTATTATACCAACTATTAGCATTTGATTTTGCCTTAATATTAGTATGGGTAATATGGGTTTCAATGGGGACCATTGTGTTTGTATTAAACATTTTAAGATGCTTTTCATCTTTTAAGCTAATCACTCCAACTTTTAAAATTGCCAAGCTAACGTTTCATTAAGACACTTTGCTAACATTGTGGTTTCATCTCTCCACTGAATGAAAACTATTCCTATGGGATTTCCCATAGTGAAACACACAGGGCAGATTTACCTTAGTGAAACACACAGGGCAGATTTCTTGTCACATTTCTTAACACTAACAACATATTAGTTGCATATAGGGATGGGAATTGCTAAGATGTTATCGATACCGATGCCATTATCGATTCTGCTTATCTGTCCAATTCCAACACGTGCAGGTCGTCTACCGTTTAGAATCCACAATGTTGCATTTCTTTTGACTTTGTCACATTTTAAATAGATGACATGCTACTTTATCAGCTTTCTCAAACAATGTTTGCGAACGGATACCAGGGGTGAGTGCTTGAATATTCTCCTTGTTGCGACTAAATAAAACTTTAAACTCCGATACTACACTGCAGAGTTTGACGTCAGCCTCAGAGTTTCATGTCATGACGCAGAAAAACATGCCAGAATCGATAACCTTGGAGGCGTACGATACCAATGTATCGAACAATTTGGAAACGATTCTCAATTCCCATCCCTAGTTGCATATAATTTTAATCAGTAGACACTGGGGAATACTAATATATAATTTCTCACTTGTTTACTTGTAAGATACTGAAACCAGGGATGAAATAACAGCAAAAATAAGTGAATCTCTATTAGAATCGAAATGTATTTCTTAACACTAACACCATATGAGGAGTCATGTTGCATATCTTGGCCAGAGCCAAAAAAGACTGAGGGCTAGCACCATCTCAATGATGTTGAATGAATGAATGAATGAATGAATGAATGGACTTTATTGTCATTGCTACAGTACAGGTACCAAACAACGACATTTAGGAGGGGTGGCTCCCCTGGTGTTAGGAAAGGGAAGAAAAAAAAAACTTTTAGAAAAAGAATAAAATCACAAGAAGGTAAGGAGCTGGTTTACATAAATAAAGGCTATGTACACAATCCACTGTACTATACTGCACAGATAGTCAACTAGGGTTGTCATATTGCACAAAAGTATTTTTTCACGGTATTTAAATGTTCACGGTGCACATGAAACAACAAACAAACTGACACTGATTAATAACCTTTGCTCTCTTGTCTCTAGAGAAGAGCGACCTGACAGTTGATGCTCTCAAGCTGCACAATGACCTCCAGGCAGGGCCCCTGGAGCGGCCCACGGGGGGTCGGGGAGAAGCTTGTATGGAGGAAGACGCACTAACAGAGAGGACGTCCGGGACCTTCCTCAGCGGCTTGTCAGACTGCTCCAACCTCACCTTCAGAAAGGTGCAGCGCTTCTGGGAGTCCAACTCAGCAGCCCATAAAGAGGTTTGTGAGGGATAACTTTTTGCCTTGGTCTACAGTGCAATGTTGTAACCTCGCTGGTTACTGTTTTAGGTTGCTGGATGGTAAATAGACTGACTTATATAGCGCCTTATTCCAAAGCGCTTTACAATGGCCTCTCATTCACCCATTCACACACACATTCACAACACCAATGGCGGCAAGCTACCATGCAAGGCGCCGGCCCGCTCATTGGGAGCAATTTGGGTTTCAGTGTCTTGCCCAAGGACACTTCGACATGTGGCCAGTCGGGGCTCGAACCCCTGATCGGCCAACCTTGCGATCATAAGACGCCGACTATACCTCCTGCACCACAGCCGCCCCCTGGATGATTATCTTGTCCTGAATTTCCTCTCAGCCCCTGTCTATGTCTATGAGGAAACTGATGATTTAAACCCTGTTGGTCCTCCAGATCTGTGCTGTGTTGGCTGCTGTCACTGAAGTCATCCGCTCCCAGGGGGGAAAGGAGACAGAGACTGAGTACTACGGAGCTCTGGTGAGTCTTAATAATAACAAGTCTAAATTTTAAGCCAAACGTCCCAGAAATAGTTCGATTTCAGAATTAGAAACAGAACCTCCAAATGGCACGTTAGTCGTTTTGTTCACTGTTGACCCTTGATGTTGTTCTGAAAGTGCTTTGCCTTTCTGCTGGTTCCAGATGACCACCCTGGAGGCAGTGGAGTCAGGAGAGTCGCTGGCTGCTGTGGCGTACCTCCTCAACCTGGTTATGAAAAGGTACGAGTCCCAGAGCTCTGCTTTCATGAACCCTATGACCAATCACATCAGTCATGTCATTGGTCACTAAAAGGAAATGGATGATTTAGTTTTTTTAGAAGCGTGACCAGGGTCTTTCTAGTTGTGTTGTTGGAGTTGACTGTCGTGTGTCGTGTGTTGTGTGTCCTGTCGTCCCGCAGGGTTCCAGCCCCGGTCCTGATCTCTAAGTTCTCAGACACGGCCAAAGCCCTGATGGACGTCATGTCCTCACAGGCCAGCTCTGAGTCTGCCTCCGCCCTAAGATGGGTGAGTGTGTGTGTGAGTGTGTGTGTGTGTGTGTGTGTGTGTGTGAGAGAGAGAGAGAGAGAGAGTGTGTGAGAGAGAGAGAGAGAGAGAGAGAGAGAGAGAGAGAGAGAGAGAGAGAGAGAGAGAGAGAGAGAGAGAGAGAGAGAGAGAGAGAGAGAGAGAGAGAGAGAGAGAGAGAGAGAGAGAGAGAGAGAGAGAGAGAGAGAGAGAGAGAGACTGTGTCTGTGTCTGTGTCTGTGTCTGTGTGTGTGTGTGTCTGTGTGTGTGTGTGTGTGTGTGTCCATATAGACCACAGTTGACTTCATGTGACCTGTCACAAGCAGGATGTTGACCCCTCTGTCTCCCCACAGATCCTGTCCTGCCTGGCCACTCTGCTGAGGAAGCAGGACGTGTCAGTGTGGAGCTACCCCTCCACCCTCCAGACCTACCACGGCCTCCTCAGCTTCACCGTACACAGCAAGCCCAAGGTCCGTCTTAACTACAGCCAAAACACACCCTAACACCAGGCCATGTGCTGAATATTGAATACACTTGTATGCAACAGAAATCCCATCCTCACTTATGGCCATTTAAAACGGATGGGGTATTGACACTGTTTGCGAACTTTTTTTTTGCTTGGTAGTTATTCTTCTTTCCCCTCTCCCTCTCAGGTGCGTAAAGCTGCCCAGCACGGCGTGTGTTCCATCCTCAGAGGCAGCGACTTCCTGTTCGCAGACAACGCGCCGGCCCATCACCCCGCCGCCACGACGACCGCCAAGTTCTGCATCAAAGAGATGGAGCAAGCTGGAGGTACGACCTTTCACCCTGACTCACCCCCTCTCCTCTCTGAGGGTCCTCACAACTGTTGGGATACCCTGACAATATTGGACCAAGATCGATAGTTTCAACCATTATGGGTGTGCCCTTATTTGCTAATCTGACCCCAAACGACATTCTCTACAATTCCGTAACACTGAGAATAACGAGCTAGTGAGCAGTGAAATGATGAATGTAGAAAGTACTGTAGTCAAAACTGTAATAATTCAAGTGTAGTCGTCGTCTAATGCTAGTTTGTGTGGTTGTTTGTGCTCAGGCAGTAAAGAGGACACCACCACCCTGCACATGCTGGGCCTCCTGAAGGACCTGATGGGAACCTTCCCCCTCGGTGCCGTCAAGTCCTGCTGTGAGACACTGCTACGAGTCATGACCCTCAGCCATGTGGTGAGAACACCGCGAGCTGGACACATACACACACACACACACACTCACACACACACACACACACTCACACACAACTCACACACTCACTCAATCACACACTCACTCACTCTCTCTCTCTCTTTGATAACCTGTGTGTTGGTGTCTTCTAGCTGGTGACTGCGTGCGCCATGCAGGCCTTCCATAAGCTGTTCAGTGGGAAGCCCAACGCCGCCACCCTGTCTCCTGAACTTAACGCTCAGATCATCACGGTGAGACACATACACACACACACACACACACACACACGCACACACGCACACACACGCAGACACACACGCAGACACACACGCAGACACACATACAAACCTTGCATACTTTTGAGAAGGAGTGCAAATGTGTGTGTGTGTGTGTGTGTGTGTGTGTGTGTGTGTGTGTGTGTGTGTGTGTGTGTGTGTGTGTGTGTGTGTCCGTTCGTCCCCAGGCCCTCTATGACTACCTGCCCAGTGAGAACGACCTGCAGCCTCTCCTCGCCTGGCTGGCTGTCATGGAGAAAGCCCACGTCCACCTGGCCAGGTACAGTACACTACACCTGAGACACACACACTACACCTGAGACACACACACGTCGCCAGGCCACACACACCCTCGGTACACCTCACCCATCCAGCTAGGGAGCTTACAGGAGTGTGTAAATTAAACAAATAATACTCTGAAATAACATTCTCACAGCATCTCATTTAGGGACAGAGGAGGTTTAATGCATGCTCTCATGTTCTCAGACTGACACCGCCTCCCCCCCTCGTGGGGGAGAGTTGGAGCGTCAGGTGTGACTGCAGAGTGAGACTTGCCCTCACATCTGGTCTGACTTTGTTGACGTCTCGTATCAGGAAGATCGTTCTTCCTCAGCTTCATCAAAGTTATCCTCTTCATCATGGACCCCCTCCCCCCACCCCTCGGTCATCACTGTCGCATCAGTGACACCTGGGTCGTGCTTCAATACATTTAGGGTAGGGCTGCAACGATTAGTCGACTAGTCACGACTAATCGATTACGAAAATTCGTCGACGTGAAATGTTGTTGTCGACTAATCGCATAAAAATTATATTTAAAAAAACGTTTGTTTTTTTTTTTGTTTTTTTTTTTTTGATTTTTTAACGGGAGCCATGCAAGAATCAGCTGGGTAAGTTTTAGCTAACGTTGTTAGCCAACTGGCTAACGTTATATTGTTAGGGTCGTAATGTTTATGTTAGCTTTACTGTTACATGTTGGAAAACAACGTCTCATGGACAGGGCTGTACATGCTATGAGCGTTTGTGCTATTAATTTATTTGCCCTGTGGCACGCATGTGACAGACAGAGGCGCTTGTATGTAACGTTACGTAGCAGGGGTTTTCCATGTTGAAGCCAGGAGAACGCGAGATGAAATGAAGTGAGGGGTGGTCGCTATTAAAATACCAGGTAGTCATGGTGGATGATCATGAATGATGCTTGATAAGTGAATGCTATTTCAATTATGTTGAGTCCACCAGCGAGCTGTCTGTAAGATAAACAGCGTAGCCTACTAACGTGAGCTGTCTGTAGTCTAGCCAGCAATGCTAGCTAGCCAGTCAACTAGCTCTGTGAGCAGCTGTAGCTTGGCGTAACGTTAGGTTAGATAGCTAGTTAAGCCGGATTTATGCTTCTGCGTCGCCATTTACGCGCAGCGAAAAGCCACACGACTAATCGCGACTAATCGAAAAAATAATCGACAGATTAGTCGACTACCAAAATAATCGTTAGTTGCAGCCCTAATTTAGGGGCAGTTTGCATGAACCTTTTAGTCTGATTTCCAACACGCTCCTTAGATCCACCTCTAGAGGGCGCTCCTGTGCTGGTGCTGTCGTCACTCTCAGTGCTGCAGCTCCAGTCTGGAGACCCTCGGCAGCTTTCTGGCTGTACAGTTGGAGGTGCTTGAGTCATTGGCGTGTGAGAGCAGTCTACCTGCCCCTCCAGCCCCCCCGCTGCACTGGCAACCTTCAGTTCTGCTGGCAGGAAGCTCCCAGTGCAGCTAGGCTGGGGGGCGGACACAACAACCCTTTACTTCCTGTGGGTTTAGTCCTGTAGCAGAGCTCTTAAGCCTGCTAACATGTGGGTCCCATTACATCATGTTTAGTGAGAGCTGTGCTTCTCTGCCGTGTTAGCTGTACATATTATCCCCCCCCCCCCCCCCCCCCAAACAATAAGGTGTTTGGCCCTTTCACCTGATTGTCACATGTTGCATGCCACTTACATGTCTCCCCCTCAAAACAAATCCATTAAACTCTCATTACTCTCTCTCTCTCTCATTTCTCTCTCTCCCTCTCTCTCTCTCTCTCTCTCAAGTCTGCAGAGTGCGTTGAGTCTGGGTCACCTGCCTCGTCTGTTCTCCACAGCCGTGTCTTGCCTGCTGTCCCCCCACACACAGGTGGTCTCTGCCGCGGCCAACACCCTCAAGGTAGACGGAGGACATTGTTGCTTTATCCCCCTTCACACCATCTAAACTGTCTTGTGTTGACTCACTGTGTCGTCAAGCCTCGAATGCATGATTGATAAGTTATGGGGCTAGGGGGGGCTCTCACCATTATAGTAACACACTCATTTGTCGTTGTGTGTGTTTGTAGACTCTGGTGTCAGAGTGTGTCGGCCCCCACATGGAGGAGATCGGTCCAGTTACCCCCACCGCCTCGGCTGGGAACCCCGCCTACGTCTGCAAGATGTTCCGGTGAGTTCCCTAGCCTGGTCTGAACGTCGTGCGGTCTTAGTCCCTGGAAATGTGATTATTGTGAAATGTGTATGATCAGATGAATGAGTCAGTGTTGTGTTGGTGTGTTTCAGGATCGTGGAGGAGGGGCTGTCCTACCGCTTCCACGCCTCCTGGCCCTTCGTGCTGCAGGTTCTCGGCTGCTTCTACAGAGTGGCGGGAAAACACGCACACCCTGTCATGATCAAGGTAAACACACACACACACACACCCTGTCATGATCAAGGTAAACATACACACACACACATACGCACACACACCCTGTCATGATCAAGGTAAACACACACACACACCCTGTCATGATCAAGGTAAACACACACACACACACACACACACAGCATGTCATGATCAAGGTAAACACACACACACACTCACACACACACCCTGTCATGATCAAGGTAAACACACACACACACACACACTCCCTGTCATGATCAAGGTAAACACACACACACCCTGTCATGATCAAGGTAAACACAAACACACACACACACTCACACACACACACACACACCCTGTCATGATCAAGGTAAACAAACACACACACCAGGGTTTCCGTTAACCGGTAATTACCGGTCTTTGTCCGGTAAAAGTTGTTGAAGTCCGACAAATTGAAAACTCGTCGGACAAAATGTCCGGTGAAAATTGGCTTCGGCCACCATCTTCAGCTGAGCACCAAACACACACACACCCACACACACACAACACCGCCTGAGAGAGAAGGACCCGCCCCCTCCAGCCAGCCTATAGGGTATAGGCTAACCAAAGGGGGCGGGTCCCTCCCTCCCGGGCAGTGCCGCGCGTGCACGAGTGTGTGCGTGCCCGGCGCCCAGACGAAAATGGCGGCCCGAGGCGAAGCGCCTTAACTTTATCGCACAATAACAAGGATAACAAACGAAACGGACAACATTTACACTAAGATGGAGACAAACTTCAGCGATATGATCTAACAGCCGGTCTTCAGGACGACATACAGACCCGTATGAGCTTACAGGGCTATCCCCTAAGTATGATTTGACAGGCAGCTAAACGAAATGCCTTCCCAACCAGCGAGACCTGGGGGGTATTCCATCAACGTCGCCAAATGAAAATCCAGGCTCACCCCGACAAGTCTCGCGAGATCTATCAAGGTATGCCTGGATCTTTTTAAGAGTCTCGCGAGACTTAACGAAAATAAGCCCAGACCCTCCTCCAGCGATGTCGATGGAACACCCCCCTGGTTATAGAAATGACGTTGTTTTATTGATTTAAAAAAAAGGGTAAAACTGGAAAGAGAAAATAGAAAATAGAAAACTCACATTAATCCCAAACAATTTAACAAACTTCAGTTAACGTAATCAGTGTTTCCTCCAGGAATTTTTACAATGGTGGCGGGTAGCGTTGACCGCGCGCGCCCGCGATTTTTCCGCGTGCACGCGCATGAAACGCGCACGCGCGCTCAAAACAACGACGTAATTTCAGCCAAAACTCGAGGATGGCCAAAAAAAATAAAATGTTTTCCCGTACTTCTCCCGTGTGTCTCTTATTGTCTGTGTCTGCATGTTTTTCCAGCATGTAATTCCGTTGTCAATAAAAAATTCGTCTCCCCTTCTTTTCATTATCATTATGGAGGCTTTATGGTTGTTGTAACTATTATGGGAAGCGGTTGACACAGTAGCCGCTTTTCGTGTACGCTGCAGTGGATCCCTTCACAACGCAGAAGAAAGAGGAGAGAGAAAACATTGTCAATGTGCAGGGAAGAATCATGTATCAGCAGGGTTCAACAGTAACGCTTGCCTGGGGCAAGTAAAAAAATTCGCCGGGTTTGTTTGCGCGAGCCAGAAGACGCTGCTGGATCCTGGATCTGTTTACCTGTGTGCAGGAAGAAAAACAGACGGAGCAGGCGCCAGACCAGACTAGATGATTGTGGAGTGAAGAGATTATTAAAGCGTACGCGATGCGACGGGTGATCGACAAGCACGTACACTTTCATAATATCTTCACTCCACGATCATCTAGTCTGGTCTGGCGCCTGCTCCGTGTTCTTCCTGCACACCGATGCACAGATCCAGGATCCAGCACCGTCGTCGCGCATATTGTAACATTTGAAGTAGTTTGTAGACTACACGCAGCCTAGATGTATTCGACCAATCACAAAACAGTTTTGCAAGCGCGTCGCTTCGCGCTTGTGGGTGTGTCTAGCGCTGTGAAGGTCTGAAAAGCGGCCTAAATCTTTATTATTATTATTTTTTGAGAAATCTGAATGGTGGCGGAGGAAATTCCATCGTGGCGGCCCGCCACGATGAAATGCATGTAGAGGAAACACTGGTAATGTGGAGTCCGTTCATTGATCGATGCTGTCTGTTCAGTTCCCAGTGAGGCGCCCGTTCAGCGCTGGACATAATCGCATAGCCAGCATGCGAATCATGTTATATTATTATAGCTCGCATCTAATCGTATTGGATGAGAAATAGACATTAAATGGCATATATAGGCCGCTACACAACAGTAATCACCGCGACAAACAGCTATATTAGATTTTATTTTATTTTTTATTTTTTTATTTTTTAAATATTTTAATATGATGACCGGAATATATCACGTTTGTCCGGTAAATCGAAATCTTCCCGGACACGATGTCCGGCGGCAATTTTTTCTAACGGAAACCCTGACACACACACACACCCTGTCATGATCAAGGTAAACACACACACACACACACACCCTGTCATGATCAAGGTAAACACACACACACACACAGTCTCATTACAATGTAAGGTGCTGAGTCTTTAAGAACACAGCTGGCAGGAGACACTGTAAAGGTAGTAATGAACTGTTTGTGTGTTCCTCAGTCTCTGCAGTCCCTGGCTGACCTGCGCTCCACCCCGCGCTTCCCCTTCAGTGGTGAGCTGGACCTGGCTCTAGGGGGCGCTGTGGAGAGCATGGGGCCTGAGGTGGTCCTGGGAGCCGTTCCCCTCAACATCACTGGCAACGAGTGAGTACACTCTCTTGGGGAGGTGTGGGGCGTTTTGGAGATATGTTTCAGGGGTTCTTTTGACATTCTGTGCTGTGGGGTCGGTCTGAGGTTGCGTTTTTTGTTTCAGGGACGACCTGGAGTTCCCTCGTAGCTGGCTCATCCCTGTCATCCGGGATCACGTTAAGAACACACAACTGGCCTTCTTCACCTCCTACTTCCTCCCTCTCGCCTCCACTCTCAGACAAAAAGGTCAACAGTAATTCTGTGTGTGTGTGTGTGTGTGTGTGTGTGTGTCTTACAATGTACTGCCTTACAATGTTATTCGTTTTTTTAAGTCACTGTCTGATAACTGACAAAATGTTCTATGATGTCAAATGTCCTGATGTCTCTGTCTGCATTGTAGCTGAGCAGTTGGGGCCGGCAGGACAGAAGCTTGAGGCGAAGGTCTACCAGACCCTCCAGCTGCAGGTAACCATGGAGCGCTGTGTTGTTACTAGTTGTTTACGTGGTCTGAACCCCCCCCCCCCCCCCAGATTGTTACACCCCCTGCCCCTGCTATTTAGCCCTACCCCTCTGTTTTGCACATTCACCCGTAGGGGTAGGGTGTCCTGATTCTGGTTGGGATAAAGGGGTTGGGCAAAGTGGTAGTGCTTAACACGGCCCTCCAAACAGAGTTTTCTCAGAGGCACACTCCAAACCAGAGTGTTATGCACAATCTCCCAGAACGCCTTGTGAATCGTCGGCAAGATAGTGGGCGAACATACAAGCAACAAACGAAAACCACAAATGTTATAATTTTAGAAATGTTCATAACCATCGTGTTATCTTAGTTTAATGTCATTTCAATGTGTTATAGACCTTTTCTTTAAAACAAGCATAACAAAAAAAATCACTAGTATGCTAATGTCTCTAGTTGGTTAGCTAACGCTAGCTAATACGTCTTATTAGATTGTGTATTCAGATCTCAACTGTCCCCTGAGGTGTTGTGACCCTCTGCTCCCCCCTCAGATCTGGACCATGCTGCCTGGGTTCTGTGTGGGCGCTGTGGACCTGCTGGTCTCCTTCAAGGGCATGGCCCGCGCCCTGGGCATGACCATCAACGAGCGACCAGACCTCCGCCTCACCATCTGCCAGGCCCTACGCACAGTCATCACCAAGAGCTGCAAAACAGGTTCAGACACACACACACACTTGCAAGAAAACTGTCGCATATTAGGGGTGGGGACAAAATGTCGATACGCCGATTGTTGTATCGTGGCCTCTTGCGATGCGATTATCGATTCACACATCTAAAGTCTGGGACCATTATATTTCAAAGCAAGACTGTATTTCCAACACGCTCCTTAGATCCACCTCTAGAGGGCGCTCCTGTGCTGGTGCTGTCGTCACTCAGTGCTGCAGCTCCAGTCTGGAGACCCTCGGCAGCTTTCTGGCTGTACAGTTGGAGGTGCTTGAGTCATTGGCGTGTGAGAGCAGTCTACCTGCCCCTCCAGCCCCCCCGCTGCACTGGCAACCTTCAGTTCTGCTGGCAGGAAGCTCCCAGTGCAGCTAGGCTGGGGTGCGGACACAACAACCTGTTACTTCCGGTGGGTTTAGTCCTGTAGCAGTGTTCTTAAGCTGCTATAATGTGGGTCCCGTTACATCATGTTTAGTGAGAACTGTGCTTCTCTGCCAGGTTAGCTGTACATATTATCCCCCCCATCACAAACAATAAGGTGTTTGGCCCTTTCACCTGATTGTCACATGTTTCATGCCACTTCCATGTCTCCCCCTCAAAACAAATCCATTTAACTCCCGAGGGCTACGACTATTACCAAGTCTATCTCTGGGTTTATCTGCAAGGACCTTTGACAGTACAGTGTAGCCAAAAACAAAGGTATGCTGCTAACACTGTAACCAAGGTATGAAATACTGTGTCGGAAATACCCTTGCCATTCCCACCCCTATAGCATATCCTCCTTTTGAATGAAGTGACTGTTTCCCCTCTGTAGAAGAAGAGAAGGCGGAGGTCGGCCGGTTCGCCAAGAACTTCCTGCCCATCCTCTTCAACGTGTACAGCCAGCAGCCCGCGCCCGGAGACATGGCCCCCTACAGGATGGCTGTCCTCGACACCATTAAAGTCTACCTGACTGTCACTGAGTCTGAGGTGAGAAACACACGCACACACACACCATTTCTAAGCATGAAAGTTTTCTGCCACAAGCTTTGGAGCGTCTGTGTGTTTGTCTCCCCCTGGTGGTTCAATGCGGTAATGCTTTCTCCTCTCCTCAGATGGTCTGCACGTTCCTGCAGAAAGCGACAGAGAGACTGAGCAGTCCAGAGAGTACTGAGTTCATACGGTATGACACACACACCTCCGGACTGTCACGTGTGTCCTGTGTTTATTCAGTGTAGGTGCCACTCCTCTAACCCGTCATGTCCCGCCCCTGTCCTCTCTCAGGCTGTCAGTCATGGACCTGGTGGTTGCCATGGCACCATGTGTCGACGAGGTCTCCATGGGTCAGACATTTGAGCTGATCAGGCCATACCTGGAGGTACACACGCACGCACACACACACACACACACACTTTTATATAAAGTAAAAAAAATAAAAATAAAAATCCAGATCCAGCATATATTATATTTATATATATATGTGTGTACCGGTATATAGAATATTTCTCACTCATATATGCTTTCTGTCAAAGTGACTTTTCAGTGATGTTGTCCCTCTCTGAACGTGTGTGTGTGTGTCTGTGTGTGTGTGTGTGTGTGTCTGTGTAGAACAAGGAGCCGGGCATGCAGAAGAAGGCGTACCGTGTTCTGGAGGAGATGTGTGGAGGAGAGAGGGACCAGTGCAGATCCTTCATTCTCTCCCATCTAGAGATACTCAAACACGTCCTGCTGGGAACTCTGAAGAACGCCTCCTCGCCCGCCAAGAGGGTAAGACCACCCTGTGTGACCACCCTGTGTGTTTGTTGGTCTGTGGGGGAGAGTTGGAGCGTCAGGTGTGCAGATTGAGACTTCCACTCACACATCTGGTCTGACTTTCTTGACGTCTCGTATCAGGAAGATCGTTCTTCCTCAGCTTCATCAAAGTTACCCTCTTCATCATAGACCCCCCCCCTAACCCTCGGTCATCACTGTCGTATCAGTGACCCTTGGGTCGTGCTTCAATAGGGCAGTTTGCGTTCACTTTTTTAGTCTGATTTCCAACACGCTCCTTAGATCCACCTCTGGAGGGCGCTCCTGTGCTGGTGCTGTCGTCACTCAGTGCTGCAGCTCCAGTCTGGAGACCCTCGGCAGCTTTCTGGCTGTACAGTTGGAGGTGCTTGAGTCATTGGCGTGTGAGAGCAGTCTACCTGCCCCTCCAGCCCCCCCGCTGCACTGGCAACCTTCAGTTCTGCTGGCAGGAAGCTCCCAGTGCAGCTAGGCTGGGGGGCGGACACAACAACCTGTTACTTCCTGTGGGTTTAGTCCTGTAGCAGAGCTCTTAAGCCTGCTAACATGTGGGTCCCATTACATCATGTTTAGTGAGAATCTATGTTAGCTATACATATGTATAGGTGTTTGGCCCTTTCACCTGATTGTCACATGTTGCATGCCACTTCCATGTCTCCCCCTCAAAACAAATCCATTAAACTCTCTCATTACTCTCTCTCTCATTACTCTCTCTCTCATTACTCTCTCTCTCTCTCTCTCTCTCTCTCTCTCAGCCAAGACTGAAGTGTCTTCTCCACATAGTGAAGCAGCTGAGTGAAGAACACAAAGACTTCATCACAGCCCTGCTACCAGAGGTACAGTCAAACTACTGGTGTTGCCAGGATACCAAAATGTTGTCTTCCATACCGATACCAGCTTAAGTATCACCATTTAGATTCTTCAACGATAGCACGGCAACCCGCAAAAAACATAACGTTAACATAATGATATTTGATATCTGATATTTGAATCAGTATACTATGCTGAAGAACAAATGAGTGAACACAAAATATCTCAATACTTTTGTCGAACCGGTACATCGTGCAACACTACACATACACACATACAATGTACCTCTTCTCAGATGACCATCAGCGTAGGCAACGGGCCAGTGGTTTCATGTGAGGTTCATGTTCACGTCCTCAGGTGATCATCTGTACGAAGGAGATGTCGGTCGGAGCTCGTAAGAACGCCTACACTCTGCTGGTGGAGATAGGGAAGGCTTTCATCCGCTTCTGTGGAGATGCCAAAGGTAACACAACCACACACACACTAACCTTGTTCATTAGCCTACCTCTCTCACCTGACTGAAGGGGTATTAGTGAGTTTCTTACTTTTGATTCTTGAATTGAGGCTGATGTGCTAAAATGCTGTTTTCCTATCGCCCCCCCCCCCCCCTCTCCTCCCCCCCCCCCCTCTCTCAGAGGCTCTGGAGCAGTACCTGCTGCTGGTGTATGTGGGTCTGACTGGGTCAGTCACTATGATCACATGCACTGTCCTGGCCCTGACCCGGCTGGTGTACGAGTACAAAGGTATGTGTGTGTGTGTGTGTGTGTGTGTGTGTGTGTGGGCTGCAACGATTAGTTGATTATTTAGAGTATGTAAATGATGTAATTTGCATATTCATAACAGTCGTTAATTATATGTAACACATTCTAAACATTTGTATAAATTGCAACGCCTTTTAGTTGAACAACATATCCCTGGTTCTGGTCAGTCTTTCATCACAGTCTCCCACCTCCCTCTGCCCTCCCTCCCAATTCAAAAATACAACCCTTTATTATCCACCCTGATCATTTACAACGTTTCCCAAATTTATGGGAATTTTGCAACCTTAGTTGTATGTACTCACCCTTATATGTATTGTAGGCATTTACAGACATTAATTAAATGATCGTGTCATGATGTACTTTCCAACACGCTCCTTAGATCCACCTCTGGAGGGCGCTCCTGTGCTGGTGCTGTCGTCACTCTCAGTGCTGCAGCTCCAGTCTGGAGACCCTCGGCAGCTTTCTGGCTGTACAGTTGGAGGTGCTTGAGTCATTGGCGTGTGAGAGCAGTCTACCTGCCCCTCCAGCCCCCCCGCTGCACTGGCAACCTTCAGTTCTGCTGGCAGGAAGCTCCCAGTGCAGCTAGGCTGGGGGGCGGACACAACAACCTGTTACTTCCTGTGGGTTTAGTCCTATAGCAGAGCTCTTAAGCTGCTAACATGTGGGTCCCATTACATCATGTTTAGTGAGAGCTGTGCTTCTCTGCCAGGTCCTGTACATATTACCCCCCCCCCATCACAAACAATAAGGTGTTTGGCCCTTTCACCTGATTGTCACATGTTGCATGCCACTTCCATGTCTTCTCCTCAAAACACTATCAATATAGTACAATTTGAATATGAAATAAAGTGACCATTGAATGAGAGCATTACAACTACCCACACTAACCAAAGGTTCATATATATCAGGGGTGCTCACACTTTTTGGAACCAAGATCTACTTTTCAAGTAGCCAGTCTGCCAAGATCTACCAGTCTAGTTTCAACATCGCAAACGTACATGCACGTACTACAAACACACACACACACACACACAGTTCCCAGCCTGCATAGTAAACTCACAATACACTTTCCCTCTCTCTGTCACACAGCCACAGGAGAAGACCATCACAAACCCTCCCTCTTTGCTATTCTCGCTCACACACATTCACACACACACACACACACACACACACACACACACACACACACACACACACACATTTGCCAGTCTGCATAGGAAGCCATAGCACAAACCCTCTCACTCTCTTACACACACACACACACACACACACACACACACACACACACACACACACACTCACTTTCTCTCACACACACTGACAGCCAGTCTGCAGTACCATAGCCAACTACTGATCCAACAAACAGAAAAGTAAACCAGATACAAAACAGGTAGTTCCCTAGTTTGAAAGGAGGAAATAAATGCATTTCTCTACCTTAGTGGGAGACCTGGCACTGGGAGGAGGCAGCTAGTTTCTAATAGTCAGGGCTGTAGGAGCTGGTTGCAAGGTGTCATCAGCCACTGTGGATCTGTCATCGAAAAGGCAATCTGCAGCCTCGAGAAACTTTTTTCACAATTTCGCCGTCTTTGAATGACTTCTTGTGTTTAACAAGAACGTGACTGACGCGATAAGAAGCTATTGTTACAGCCGTACGTTTTCGCTCTTTTGCCACATTTCCCTTCTTCGAAATAGCCATCGTAGATTTGCTGATCAGACAGACGCATTTCCAATATCACATTGTGTAAAAAAGTCCTCCTCCCATTCTGGATGGAAGTTATACGTTATTGGTTTCTTACTTGGTCCAGCTTCCCCACTCATTTGTATAGCCTTTATTTAGTATTATATAGTAAATAGTAGAAATTGGAAGGCTAACTAGGTAATTAGTCTTGCCGGTATTTTGTATTTTGTAGTTGGTGCTGTTGACTGCGCATGCGTGGTGAACCGCGTGTTAGGTGTAGGTGAAAAGATCAGATCTCAGACTGGCTTACCTGTACGTCAATCAAGTGGCAAAAGCCATAGTGAGGATGGATGATAGGCAAACTTTTTTTTTTCTTTCTTTTTTTTCTTTTGGGTTTTGTTCAATGCCATGCGATCTACCCATACTACCTTTGCGATCGGTATTGGGCACCCCTGATATATATCATTGGCAGGCATTTGTATGAAATTTGATAAAGATGTATGGGCCCCTTGCACCTCTGTTCTGAACTGTAAGTCCAAAAACAAGGTTGTGTGTGTGTGTGTGTGTGTCTCAGACTCTATAGACGTGTCCACCATGGAGCAGCTGCTGCATAACGTGTGTCTGCTGCTGACGTCTCGGACCAGAGAGATCGTTAAAGCCTCCCTCAGCTTCATCAAAGTCATCCTCTTCATCATGGACCCCAAGACCCTTGCATCACACGTCACTGTCATGGTACTGTGTGTGTGTGTGTGTGTGTGTGTGTGTGTGTGTATGTGTGTGACATTTTGACTGTGCTTCACTACATTTAGGGACAGTTTGCATGAACCTTTTAGTCTGATTTCCAACACGCTCCTTAGATCCACCTCTGGAGGGCGCTCCTGTGCTGGTGCTGTCGTCACTCTCAGTGCTGCAGCTCCAGTCTGGAGACCCTCGGCAGCTTTCTGGCTGTACAGTTGGAGGTGCTTGAGTCATTGGCGTGTGAGAGCAGTCTACCTGCCCCTCCAGCCCCCCCGCTGCACTGGCAACCTTCAGTTCTGCTGGCAGGAAGCTCCCAGTGCAGCTAGGCTGGGGGGCGGACACAACAACCTGTTACTTCCTGTGGGTTTAGTCCTGTAGCAGAGCTCTTAAGCCTGCTATAATGTGGGTCCCAAGCAGGAGAGCACAACATTACATCATGTTTAGTGAGAACTGCAACTGACATGTGCTTATCTGCCCCCCCCCCCAGGTGTTTGGCCCTTTCACCTGATTGTCTGTCTCATGCCTCCGCCATGTCGTCCCCTAGAAAAGCAATACATTAGTCACAGTAATATGTGATTCTCTCTCTCTCTCTTTCTCACAGATGGAGGGTGTTGGTAACATTAAGGATGATGTGAGAAGGCACTTCAGGACTAAACTCAAAAACATTTTCACTAAGTTCATCCGGAAGTTCGGGTAAGGGTTCATATTCTGTCTGTCACTCATTATATTCTATCTCTGGATTCTGATTAGTCTGAGGAGAACAGAGCACATGTTGTAATACAATGTAATGGTGTTTTTCTGTCCGTAGCTTTGAGCTGGTGAAGAGCATGTTGCCTGTGGAGCACCATAAGGTGTTAGCGAACATCCGCAAGGCCGAGGCTCGCACTAAGAGAAGCAGACAGGCAGATAAAGAGGGCGACTCGGACAGTGAGGTGGATCTACCTAAAGCCAAGAAAGAGAGGTAGACACCCGTACCTTAACAAATACACACACACACACACACAGTAGAGGTGTACACTCTTACTTACTCTTCCATCGCCTCCCCCCTCTTCAGTATTGAGGAGATCCTGGCTGACTCGGACAGTGAGATGTCGGAGGATGAGGGGAAAGGCGGTAAGACCCAGCGGAAGGCGGCAGGGAAGCAGAAGGGCCGGGCCTGGCTGAAGGAAGGACAGGAAGACGAACCGCTCAACTTCCTGGACCCCAAGGTCTCCCAGAGGGTGCTAGGTAACGGATCCTACTTTCAACCGCGTGGCTGCAGTCACACCATGTTTGACGATCAGATACGACCGGATAGTTCTAAGCATAATTATCATCCGATCTAGATTCCATCATATTGCTTCTACCTGTCTAGACCTGGGGAGGGAACAATGACAGAAGGGGAGGGGGCAACGTTGATCCTTTAGGTAGAGGTAGAGAACTCCCATTATGTTGATGGCAGTAGTTTTAGGGTTGACATGGTTACTGTTGGTTCTCCAGCCACCAACCCTGACATGAAGAAGGCTCCCAAGAAACAGCATGGCTTCAAGGTGACGTCCGACGGACGTCTGATCATCAAAGACGACGAGGAAGAGGGCGACAAGACTAAAGGTAGGCGTCGGTCTCTGTTCTGGAATCTTCCAGCCGGTGTAAGTCTCTCTAAGTCACTGTCTGAGCTGGTTTTAACCCACAACTCTCCTCTATAGATGACGAGGTGAAAGATATTCTGGAGGAGGCTGGAGTCAAGAGTGTGAGTATTCATCAGCTTTAAACACTTGACTGATATTCATAGTTTTCAGTCATGTGACATGCTCTGGTGGGACAAAACAAATGTTAAGAAATGGCGGATAACACTGGAAACTCAACTATCTGGCATTTTGTATGTAACTGGTAAAAGTTGTCGAGTTGTCAATGGTGGGAAAATAGACTTTGACTCAAGACTTTGTTTTGCACACTAGGTGGGCGTTCTCATAAGCTGTGACTTGTGAAAACTACGAATTACCACCTACACACAATTGTAGATAATCTGACATGTTTGATGTTGTTACTGAAACCTCTTCTTGTCGTTGATCTCTCTCTTTTTTAGAAAAAGACTCAGAAGAGGAAATTCGGAGATGGAAACTTGGATGACGACATGGAGATTGAGCCCCAGATGAAATACAGAGGTACGGAAGAACACAACAAGTGATCCCAAATGGCTGATGAATGTCACATTGATCCAGTCAGACCTGCTATAACAGCTGTTTGTTAGGCCTCCTCACTGGTCTCCAGTGTAAACTGGGCCTGACTTTATATACAATCTGGAATCACTGAATCACATTCAACACTGCCTTTGAATAATGTTTAACAATCATTTCACTATATTCCCTTTCTCTCCAGCTGGAGGTTCAGGCATCCACAGACCCCTAGGGGGCAGCAGAGACATTGGGGGAGACTACAAGTCCAAGGTGAGCCACACACGCACCACACACACACTAGTTTTGTGTGTTGGACTCTGGACTTTAAGTTCAAATGGTTTTAAAAGTCGTCACTTCCATCTATCAGAAGTGTATCTGAGTAACTATGTGTTTCTGTCCTGTCTTTCAGAAGGGTAAAGGGGATGTGAAGAGGAAAGGAAAGGTTGACCCATACGCCTACATACCTCTGAGGAAGGAACAGCTGAACCGCAGGTCTGCACAACTAATAACTTAACTAGTTACTAGTGTTAACTAGTTACTAGTGTTAACTAGTAACACAACAGTCATGACAACCAACAACTACATCACATCTCTAGTCTCTGTGGTTGTGTAAATCTCATGAGTTAACCCTGTGTGTGTCTGTGTGTCTGTGTGTGTGTGTGTGTGTGTGTGTCTCTGTCTGTAGGAAACGTGCGAAGATGCAGGGTCAGTTTAAGGGCATGGTGCGAGGGGCCCAGAAGGGGGCGCAGTCTGGGAAGAAGATGCAGAGGAACAAGAGGAGGGCTTGAAACGTTTATTAAAGTTCTGAAGTTTATTAGAACTGTGTGTGCAGGGACAGTAACACCGTTTTACTTGCCTGGAGCAAGTAAAAGATTTGCCGGGTTTGTTTGCGCGAGCCCGACGACGCTGCTAGATCCTGGATATTTTTACCTGTATGCAGGAAGAACAACAGATGGCGCAGGCGCGAGACCAGACTAGATGATCGTGAGTGAAGATATTATCAAAGCGTACTGGTGATCGACAGGCGCGTACGCTTTGATAATATCTTCACTCCACGAAAATATCCAGGATCTAGCAGCGTCGTCGTGCTCGCACAAACAAACCCAGCGAATGTTTTACTTGCTCCGGGCAAGTAAAACGGTGTTACTGTCGAACCCTGGTGTGTCTGTCTGTCTCTGTGCTCGTTCTGGAGGACCTGCCTGCTTCATCCGATCTATACAGTTTCACTTATCTGTCAAACAAGTGGACATGAGGAGATCAATGTGTTAACACAGGCCTGTGTGTCCAAGCAGTGCGTGTATTCACGTGGGGTAGACAGTGTGACAGCGAAAGAGAACATATGAGTTAAAGATGGCGGTTGCCTCTCTTCTCTGGACGTCTGTTATGTCACCTCCAGACATGGTACAGTATCTAGCTTTTTCAATACATTTTCAGTGACAAAAAAAAAGAAGAGAAATATATTTATGATCGTTGGCAGGTGTATTCATAAGTTACAATCCATCTGTTAAACAAGATAAGTATATTTGTGTATCCTGCTTAAAATGATTTTTTTTTTTTAAAAGAGAAAAAATATGGTGCTGATAATACTGTGTACCGAAGAAAAATGGCTTCCATGTCAATGCTCTGTTTGACAGCTAGAGGGCGCTCTGTCTTTGAAAATGAAGATAAGAACTGGCAAAACATTCATAGATTTCCTCTCAGATTCCAGCACACTGTTTGTATCTTTGTATTGCATTATGATTAAACAAACCATTCTTGACTCAATCTTTGTCATATTGTTTTAATTTACTTCACATTCAAGTGGCGGGGCGGCTGTTGCGCTGGAGGTAGAGTCGCCGTCTAATGATCACAAGGTTGGCAGATCAGCGGTTCGGGCCCCGGCTGGCCACAGGTCGAAGTGTCCTTGGGCAAGACACTGAACCCCAAAATTGCTCCCAGTGAGCAGGCCAGCTCCTTGCATGGCAGCTTGCCGCCATTGGTGTGTGAATGTGTGTGTGAATGGGTGAATGAGAGGCCGTTGTAAAGCACTTTGGAGCAGCAAAAAAGGCGCTATATAAGTGCAGTCCATTTGCCATCAAGTGCTCTCAAGAACTCTTCAGCAGTACCTAGTCAAACATGACAACAAACATTAGAGTTGGCGAACACATCTGATGATCTCTGACTCAGACGGGCCTGGGCCCAATAGTGGGGCCTCTTATAAGAATAGTAAACTAGCAGGCTAGGCAGAGTGTAAGACTGCGGCTAGTTGGTTACCAGGGGTGAGGGGACGTACCCCAGAATCCCTAGAGTGTCCAGTGTGTGGGTGAGTCAGTCATTCCTGTGTGCTGTCTGGACTGCTGCCTTCTCAGCCCTGTGCTAAAGCAACACTGTCCAGTGGAGGCAGGGCAGCTGAAAGATCTATTCAGGAGATTACAACCACCAGCATACAACACTCCTGCTGTTCATTGTTCTCTCTCTCTCTCTCTCTCTCTCTCTCTCTCTCTCTCTCTCTCTCTCTCAGAATAACTGCAGTGTCTTATTGTGGTGAGTGAGGGGAGATTCAATGATAATTAGACCATGAGGTAGTGTGCACAAGGGTCTGAGTGGGTCAGTATGTATGAGAGGATGTGGAATAGTATGTAGTGTAGTGTCTTCGGAAAGTATTCAGACCCTTTCACTTTTTCCACATTTTGTTGTGCTAAAAACAAAGATATTAATTCCAGAATTACATGAACTATTATACTTGCATTAAGATGGACTCAATTCAACTTAATGAATGATTTGTTGATACATTTTTAGCATTTTCGCTCATTTTAAGTGTCATAGCAATGGGTATTTCTGTATTTTAGGGTTAGGGTTAGTAACCATAACCCTAACCCATTTACAGAAATGTAAAGAAATGTGGAAAAAGTGAAGAGGTCTGAATACTTTCCGAAGACACTGTATTGAAAGAGTATGTTGCATAAAATTATTCCAAGCAGGACAATTTCAGGGGTAGGATGTAGGCTAGGGTTACAGGCTAGATATGGGAGCCGTGGGTTCTGACTGGGCTAGAGTCATCATACACGTGTGAGTCATGTCAACCAACGGATTGTTGCATAATATGAGTCATGTGGCTGCAGACAGAAGCAGGTCTTCAGAGTAAGCTGTGTGTATCTGAGCTCTCAGGTCTATCAGAGAAGGGGAGCAGATGTTCTGTGCTGGAAAATGTAAAAGCCTGCACCCTGGTACTCCTTTCTATTATGTTTACTTGTGACAAAGTGCTGTTCTTACCTGATGAACATCCACCTCAGATCAGAATGTCCCAGCACCTAGCTAAAAGGATGACTACATTACATTTCTGATCTGGAACATTGGCAATAATGGCAGAATGACCGGCATTAACCACCCCAGCCACAGTTTATTATGTCTGCTAGACTGACGTAATGGTAAACTAGAAGATAAAAGAACATTTGCTGAACTATTCTATACAGTTCAATTTATGTCCTTTTAGATATATTCATCATGTTTCTTCAGCAGGGCACTTAGCCATGGCTAACTTTATGGCGCACCAAAGGGGTAATTAGTTTGATTAAGGCGAATGCACTGAAGAGGAAATGTTTAATCTTCTAATACTCACAGTCAATAAATATGCCATTGGATTCCAGTGCTGCATAACTTGTCGTTTATGTGTTGTGAGTCAGCTAAACCAGTCAACATGACTTTGTGAAAGTCATTCCCCTACTGACTCTTCCCCTACTGAAAACCTACTGACTGTCTTGGGGGAGGAAATGATTAATAAGTTCAAATCACACTCTTATATCCCTAATATTCATTCAAACTAACCACAAAGGGGAAATGACCACAAGGAAACATCTAAAAAAACATTCAATAGGGAATATAAACGTAACATTTAATATAAACAAGCTGCAATGTGTTTCTGTAGAGGAGCACCAACAGGACAAGGACATGATGGAGCTCCTCTTCATGTAAGTGCTCAATGCAAAACTATCCTACTCCTAGCGACCTAGCCCAAATACAACATGGAAAGTAACCAAGGATCTAAATGAATCATTTTTCTATTTTATTGAATACATTAACTTCATATAGCCCCCTCCCACTACGTTAACAAGTGCTAAGAGAATGAAACAGTGACTACATCGACAAAGAAACCAAGTAATGGAAATAATGAGCAACAGATTAACAGGGTAGGTAAATTGAGCGGTGAACTGAAACTAAATAAAATAAATAGTCAAACTGGCCTGCAGTTAAAATGTTTTTTGGTTTGTTTTTGTTCGATGTGTACAATGATCAATCAGGAGAATATTCTTGAGAGTCTGAATGAGATAAACATTGATAAGACTCTACGGTTGAAAAGCAAGACACATACTCATTGCTTATCGCGTTAAATGCACCCCTAGAATACATCCTCTAAACAACTTTCTACTTCCTTTCACAAACCCTCAACACCGATCATCTTAATACCTTCCACACACACACCACCCACCCACCCACTACATCCCCTCGCCAATCACTCCACCCTCTGAAAGTTCCATCCTCACACACTCAGAAGACATGCAACATTAAACGGTTACATTTCACAATCTCAACGTTCAACTTTCAGTTTTCACATACAGTATTTAATTAGCTAAGTCTTTCAATTCAACAGTTGTCATTTCATTCATAAAAAATGGATCAACAACACTGTTCTTTCTGCTAAATATAAACAAAAACAATTCCCAGCAAATACATTTTTGGTTTTCTTAGTTTCTAACATGTAAACTCAGTAGTTGATCTGATATTCGTCAAATATCATTTTTGCTGTCCAGCAACAAAGCTTAGTCGGAACCCCTAGCTCTCAGAAACACCTCTCTCTCTCCTGGGGGGTAAGGAGAATGGGGGTGAGGGGAGAGTTTGGGGGATAGGGGGGAACGTAGGGTTAGAGGTAAGGATTTGTGGATGAAGGGTGGTGTGGGAGGCTGACGGGGAAGTGTTTGGGGGTTAAAGGGGAGAGTTTAGGGGTGAGAGGGGTAAGGTTATAGTTCTTTGTGGGAGTGAGAGTTGTGTGGCGTTCTTTGGATTGGGGTTCCACTCTGAGTTGCCTTTCGGGGGGCTACCCCCCTCCTTGTCCTCAGGGCCTGGGTGGAGGCCGAGAGGGTGGGGGGCCTGGGGGCCCTGGCGGTGCACGGGCGGGGGGCGGACCAGGGGGAGGCCGGACCATTGACGGGGGGGCTCGGGAGGGCGGGGTGGCGCGAGGGGCCTGGGAGGGTTGGAAGGAGGAGGAGTGGGGGGCTTGTGAAGTGGGCCGCACCAGAGGCTGCTGGTCTGGGGGAGGGGGGGGAGGGGGGGTGTAGATGGCAGAGTGAGAGCGGGGGGCAGCCTGGGCTGGAGTGTCCTCTTGTCTGACCCGGTGGAACCTGATACAGCGACCCTGGAAGACAGACAGACAGACAGACACTATATTAACATGGTGTAGGTAGGGAATAGCACAAGTAAACAGAATGCCCAGGTGACTGTAAAGAAGCTGGGTCATTCTCCCTGACCAGCCTTGCTGGCAGAGACCCAAGTGTTCTGGATTCACAACAAGGACATCGAGCTGGTTCTGTGTGTGCGTGTGCGTGTGTTTGTGTTCCGTGCACACCTGCAGCACAATGACGGTGATGTTGGCTAAGACAGGCACAGACACACAGTACACACACACACACACACACACACACACACACAGACTCTTCAACTCTCTACCGTTGACAGATGTCTCCCCTCCTTCTCTCTCTTCCTCTATCTCCTTCCTTCTTCCTCTCCTCCCCTCCCCTCCCCTCCTCCCCTCCTCCGCCTCCATCTTCTGTTGTGTCTCTTTCGCTTGTTTTGGTTAAGAGCAGAAAATAGCTTCATGTTTCTTATGTAGCTGACTTGTTGTAGGAATGTAATGGGTGGTTTCAAAAACCTCACAATGGTTAACAGAGGGCCTTTGGCTTTTAACATAATTTACAAGTCTAGAAGAATGGAATGCTCTTATTGTTCTCATTGATGGCCTCTCTTTCGGTCTCTCCCTCCCTCTCTTCTCACTCGTTCTCCCTCCCTTCCACTCTCTTCTCCCCCCCCCCTCTCCCCCTCCCTCTCTTTCTCTCTGGGGTGTAGGTTCGAGTGTAGGCCACTCTGCAGCAGACCCTAGGTGGTCTGATTTAACACCTTATTAAACAGAGAGGCCCTAAAGTCACACTGGGGCCATTGAGAGGGGCCGGGGTTGGAATTGTGACTACGCCATTGTGTGTGTGTGTGTGTGTGTGTGTGTGTGTGGTGATTGATTGGGGTAGCCTTGTTGGGGGGTGATTGCGGTGGTCTTGTTGGTGGGACGCAATGAAAAGGGCAAGTTTGTGAGCAGCAGAGCAGCAGCCCTATACCAGAGGGAGCATATGGACACAATGAAACAACAGCCTCATGAATATGTGTGTGTGTGTGTGTGTGTGTGTGTGTGTGTGTGTGTGTGTGTGTGTAGCAAGCTTACACCAGAGCGAGCATATGGCCTCAATGAGACCACAACCTCATGAATACGAGTGAGTGAGGATGGAGGAGAGGAGAGAGGGATGGGAGGAGGAAGAGAGGAGAGAGGGAGGGGAGGAGGAAGGGAGGAGAGGGATGGGAGGAGGAAGGGAGGAGAGAGGAATGGGAGGAGGAAGGGAGGAGAGAGGGATGGGAGGAGGAAGGGAGGAGAGAAGGGAGGAGAGAGGGAGGAGAGAGGGATGGGAGGAGGAAGGGAGGAGAGAGGGATGGGAGGAGGAAGGGAGGAGAGAAGGGAGGAGAGAGGGATGGGAGGAGGAAGAGAGGAGAGAGGGATGGGAGGAGGAAGGGAGGAGAGAGGGATGGGAGGAGGAGGAAGGGAGGAAGGAGAAGACAACCAGACGCTCCTCTCAAAGCTGGAAGGTTCTTAGTAACTGAAGCCCAGCTTTCTGAGTGACAGTTATTTGCTGGACACCACAGATATATTTCCAGACCATGTGACCTGAACAGTAAACATGGTCGCCTACAGATGATGTGGGAGAGGGGTCAATCATGGGTCAGACAGAATCTCTGTCTCCCTGTGGCCTCACCCCCTCACCCCCTCCCTCCATCTCTCTCTCTCTCTCTCTCTCTCTCTCTCTCTCTCTCTCTCTCATCTCTTGGGGTTGGTTTACCCACCGCTCACTTACACATACTTCTCTCTAGCATATTTCTCTCCTTCCCTCTCTCTTTCTTTCTCTCTCTCCTCAGCTCTAGTCTATCTACCCCCCTTATATCTCTATTCTCTTTCTCCAACTCTCTCCCTCTCTCTCACACATTACCTACACCCTCCCTTCCCTCTGTCGTACATACAGGTATATGTATTAATTTATTCATCTGTATCTCTCTCTCTCTCTCTCTCTCTCTCTCTCTCTCTCTCTCTCTCTCTCTCTCTCTCTCTCTCTCTCTCTGTGGTCTGTGGGGCAGTGACAGGTCCTCCTCATCAAGCAGCTGGGCTGGGGAAGAGGGAAAGAGGGGAAGAGAGACACATATTTGACCTGACAGCTCTGCCTGTCACCTCACATGACGTTAAAATTATCTACACCCCCCACCCCCCCCCCCCCCCAACACACACACACACACACACACACACACATCCAATGATCCACTTGTAAAATCCAATTACAAAATGAGGTTAAATATAAGGTAGGGACCTTATATTTAACCTCATTTTATAAGTAACGAGTCACACGAGTCCTCTTCGACCCTGCTCAGATGAAGCTAACCTCACACTGAGGAGAGGGGAACGAGAGAGGGAATGAGAGAGAGGGAACGAGAGAGGGAATGAGAGAGGGGGAACGCAGTGACAGAGCCATCAGGACCATCAGCTCTGGGGACAATAGGAGGGAATCTCTTCTGTCACAATATGGCTTGTGGCCTTTCAACTCCCCATCTGTTTGTGTGACACACACACACACACATACACACATACACACACACACACTCACAGAGCCTGGCATAAACTGGCAACCGGCTGACGTCCGTCCACCGAGCCCGAGCCAGTGGAGTGAGAGTAATGTAGAGAGATGGCAGAGTGAGATGGCGCTGTGCTGTTTCACACTCACACCGAGAAGTCAGATCCATGTTAGTTATCGCTGTGCTTTTTGTCACGTTGCTGTCGTTGAGACCGATTAAGATGACTTAGTCAGCACAGAAATGTGCGTTTGCACACCTCAGATCAGCTCGGTGGCCATAATGCAGATTGTTCAACAACGGTTCAACAACGAAAATTCCTCGTGGTCTTTCTTGTCTAATACAACCATCTCAGCAAACGCCAAGCAACTATCTCCCCCCTGTAACAAAAGTCGACTTTTCCCCTAATTTCATTTGACGTGAGAGTGAGAGTTTTATTTTCCCCGGTTAATGATGCGTGAAGGGAGTTGTGAGGGGCATTGTCGAGTGGCTCTGTGAACCGCCGCTTCGGAGACGATGGCTGACAAAGAGGGTGGAAAGTGCTGTTCTTCTGACAGAGATGAATCGGCCTACTTATATGAACCCCTGACTCACTGAGTGGTGGAAGAGAGAAGATGAGGGGGGGGGGGGGGGGGGGGGGGGAGGAGAAGGGAGGAGAGGAGAGGAGAAGAGACGAGAGGACACCTGGACCTAATGTTGTCTCAGTAAATCAGATCACTCCTCCCACAAAGAGAATAGTCATCCAGATCTGCCTTCCTAGAGGAGACGTACAGTAAGGCTTTCACCAAGGGTGGAGAGGGATAGAATTATGCTATTTTAGACCAGCGCAGATTGTGTTACCATGGCCACCAAACGAATTATAAAATTATGTTTGTGAGATTATGGAATGTCCTGAGTGGGGTCAAGGTAAAATGGAACTTGCACACGTGCATGTGCGCACAAACACACACGCACACGTGCACGCGCACACACGCGCACACACACACACACACACACACACACACAAACACACACACACACACACACACACACACAGAAAGCATCTGATATGGACTAAGATGAGGGATTACAGTCATATCATGAAGATCCTAGAGGAAGTGAATCACCACAGGGAGCCAGATGAACGAACAGGAAATGAGTGGGACAGTCAGCTCCATGTGTTCACACTGCTTCCTGGTATCTTCAATGACATCATATTATGACTGGGGATTTCTTTTCTTTTTTTTGTTGCATATTACGCAAGTTGAAGTGTTGAAGAGCCCAATCAATATATGTATAACTAACAACAGTTTTAGGATGACAACATTTTAATTTAGGAATTGGATTGACTGTCTTGTCTGCCGTAGGCTACTGGCTTGTAAACAAACTTTTTTTTTTGTAAACAAAGTTTTTAGGACGTGTTCAAAAGCAAGGACTGTGTAATCATCTAATTATGTGTAGTTCTGTGTTTTTAGCATGATGATTCCTGTTTTGCGTGTGTTTTGATTCAGAGCTTGTTTCTCCACTATTTGGTTTGAGGTAGACCAACATTCAGACCACCAGATCATTTGAAAGTTTACAATCTGCACATAATCTGGAAAGAAACGAAAAAAATGACCATGAGGACTTGAGGACTTTTTAACCAGACCCTGTCACATATGAGCTAACAGGAATACTATCAGGAGGACTGGGGACTCCTACAAGAAACTGGAAAACCCATCAACTGATGAACTTTGTCTGGTTCTCAGGGAATTGAAAAGTGTACAGTACCTCTAGTGTGTGAACAATGGTAGCTTTGTATGAGCAGGACAGAGAGAGGTCTCATTCACAGACACAGAAAGAGAAAATGTGTGTGTGTGTGTGTGTGTGTGTGTGTGTGTGTGTGTGTGTGTGTGTGTGTGTGTGTGTGTGTGTGTCTGTGTCTGTGTCTGTGTGTGTGTCTGTGTGTGTGTGTGTGTGTGTGTGTGTGTGCGTGCGTGCGTGTGTGTGTGCTACACCATGAGAGCCCAGTCACTAGTGTGCTACTGTAGTGAGGGTTCTATGGATGATCTTCACTGGCACCTGGCTTCTTTGTGTATCAGAAAGCCTGCAGATGGATGCTACACTGAGTCATTCACACCCTGACAGGGCAGCGATAGAGCAGCTAGGGAGAGAGAGGATGCAGACGCTTCATTAAAGGGGATCACAGCGATGTATATAAAAGAGCCCTGGACTCGGATTTAACACAGGAGCTCTCTGTTCCCAGGGACGGCTGGTAGAGGAAACAGATCTAGTCATGTGACACCTCACACAGGAAACAGATATAGTCAGGTGACAGGCCACACAGGAAACAGATATAGTCATGTGACAGGTCATACAGGAAACAGATATAGTCAGGTGACAGGCCACACAGGAAACAGATATAGTCATGTGACAGGCCATACAGGAAACAGATATAGTCATGTGACAGGTCACACAGGAAACAGATACGGTATAGTCAGTATTGAGGTGACTGCCTCACCTGGTCTCCAGGCTGGGGTCTCATCAGGGACACCTGGTCGAAACCACGACGGAACAATGCCAACAGAGCATCCATCTTCCCCTGAGAAACAGAGGGGGGGGGGGGGGGGGGTGTATTAGGATACATGATAATTGAGCAGGTTTCACTCCCTAAATGAAAAGTACTTCTGCACTGTGAAAGACAATTGTTTCAGTAAGAGAACTATGTGAGAGCAACATTACATAGTAGAAATACAGACAGAGAATCATAGACAAACATAGACAAAGTCTACACATTAAAATGATGATGTGCAACGCGTCTCTGATTAGGTTTAAACCTAGTTTAAGCCTGGATTAAGCCTAAACCAGGATTAATTTAAACCATGTGGGTGCAACCCAGCCATAGAGAGGCAGACAGATGTGTGTGTGTTACCTTTATGGGTGTGTACCATAGAGAGGCAGACAGATGTGTGTGTTACCTTTATGGGTGTGTACCACCTCCTCTCCTGTGGGGAGAGTCTGCGGGGGTGTTTGCGTGGTTTGGGCTCATAGGGCTCATACTCCTGCTCCGGCATCTTCACTACGGCATTCTTAGGCTTGTCCAGCTTAGCCCCCTCCTCTGTGGACCCCTTCTCCCCCCACCGCACCTACAGAGGGAGAGAGCCTCCGTCATACACACTAGAGGCTGGGTCATACACACTAGAGGCTGGGTCATACACACTAGAGGCTGGGTCATACACACTAGAGGCTGGGTCATACACACTAGAGCCTGGGTCATACACACTAGAGCCTCCGTCATACACACTAGAGCCTCCGTCATACACACTAGAGGCTGGGTCATACACACTAGAGGCTGGGTCATACACACTAGAGGCTGGGTCATACACACTAGAGCCTCCGTCATACACACTATGAAATACAATCCGCCTGATCTGCCTAAAGGCAACGCTGGAAACACATTTTTGGCCATACCACATTTGCAGATATACTGTATACATAAACATATACAGTTATATGTGAGCAAACTGTCTAATGAGAATGTGTTGCTTCACTCTACATGTTGTGTGTGCATATGTGTAAACGTGTGTGTGTGTGTGTGTGTGTGTGTGTGTGTGTGTGTGTGTGTGTGTGTGTGTGTGTGTGTGTGTACCTCCATGCGTTTGATGCCTCCCACTCCTCGGCCTCCGTAGTAGGAAGCATCAACTGTAGGCCACTTCTTCTTTGGCATCCCGTCCTCATCATCAGACTCCTGCAGGTCAGCTCTTTAGTTATTATAAGATTAGGAAATAATTTATCGTAGCTTTGTAGAACTTCTGGCTTGCCATTTACATTTCACAGAGCTCACAAATTCCACAGAGCTATCAATCTGATGAATCATCTCCCCCTCCACACACCCCGCTGAACTATTGTACCCCCCCCCACAAACACACACACACACACACATACACACACACTTGACTATGACTCTCAGTATCCCCCCCTCTCCAGTGAATTGTTACTGGAAGATGCAAGATTTGTCACTTTCAGGCCCCACAGGTGTAGGACCTATTCTGAGAAGACACACACAAACACACACACACACACACACACACACACACACACAATGTGTGAAGTAACTTACTGGCTCTGGTGGAGGGGGCGGCGGGGGTTCTTTGATCACCTGTGGAGAAATAAAGTTTCAGGTAGTTTGATCAAATAGGAAGAAGGCATTTCACAACAACATAGAGGCCTCCATACTTTAAATAACGAGCATGGAAGTATTTGAACACTTACCACAGTGCAGCAGAGAGGCCAGAACCACCACATCAGTAGAACACCCAGCAACAGGAACGTGACCAGCAATGAGACCAGAAGGATGGTGCCATCAAACTGTACACACACACACACACACACACACACACACACACACACACACACACACACACACGCAAACACACACACACACACACACACACACACACACACACTCACACACACACACACACACACACACACACAAACACACACAAGTATGCACTCAAATTAACACCACAGCCAGGAATTATTTGCTTGAGGAAATACTAGATTGAAGCCTTACATGGAGAATCAAAACATAAAATGATAGAGAGAGATATTAACAGAAACAACGACTTGGATAAGTCTGGTGAAGAGTGAAGGTACTCACAGCCTCCTCTGAAGACAGAAAGCAGAGGAGACCTCAGAGGAGCAAGAGGGGAGAGCTAGATAAGAGAAAGGAAAGTATACGAAATATGAAGAAAAAGTCGGACTTCAAGCACAATTAAAGAGGGATAAAGAGGTCCAAAGAGGTGAGAAGGAAGGTAAAAATCATAAGAACGCACACCCCAGTGAATCACATGCAGTGTTTCTGAATCTTTGCTGTCTGAAAATGTGCTAAACGTTGCTTAACGCAACCGTTCCTAAGTGTTGCTGATTGCTGTACAACGTTGCTGAATGTTGCTGACTGTAGCCGTACTCACGCATTCAGTCGTGGTGATGTGCACATTGCTGGTGATGTAGGAGAGGCCTTCGTTCATGCTCACCTGCAGATAGATGACCCTGCGGAAAAAAAAGCCCCACAATTACCCATAATTCCCTGCAACACATAAACACACCTCTGTATACTGCTGTATAAGCATGTTTGAGGTGTATTCAGACACATTCTTTTGTCGTTTCTGGATCTGCCTGCGCTTGTTCTCGCACACGTTTTTTGTCAGCTCAGAACATCTCTGAAATCAATCGTGTGGAGAGAGCGGCCCGTCTCCTCCGCCCACACCAGGAATGTCATCACGCCTGGCCCGTTCCCAGACTCTATAATGTGGAAACCTTTCATGAATTACTTCCTCTCTCCGTGTGTTTAGTGCCCGCTATCTTTCCTAAGGCTTTCCTGTCTTTTTCTGATGAAAGAGAAAGACTGGTAAAGTGTGTGTGCGTGTGCGTGCGCGTGCGTGTGTGCGTCTCCCTGCTCAGAAATGTAACGAAGACATAAAAAGCAGTGTGTAAATAAAGGAAAAATGGCGTTGAGGTTGAGGGTAGGGCTGGTATTTGAGAGGACAGAGGGGTTTCTGTGTTGTGGTTATGGTTTTGGGGGGATGGAGGAGAGAGAGAGGGCATTATAGCTTGTTTTGAGGGAGGGGGCAGAGGGGTAGGAATGGGGAGGCGGGGGGGGGAGGAAGAGGGGAACAGAGAGCAGGAAAGGAGAGGAAACAGAGAGGGGGATGGGGAGAAGGAGGGGCTGTCCTACATCCCTTTAGCCTCGTCCCTCTCTTCAGAGACCCCCATACCTCCCCCTCTCTCTCACTCCCGAAAATACTAAAGACACATTTTGACCCTGCTACCTCTCCTCCACCATCACACTATGACCCACAGTACATAGTAGACACTTGGTGTGTGTACACAGTACCCCCTCTAGTAGCCCCACCCATATCTTTCTCTTCTCCATATCCCCCCCAAATCTTTTCAGGAAAACAGGCAGGGGCAGTGTGATCAGCTCGGTGACGACAGAGAGATCTCATTCCCCATCAATCAGTCCTTTGCCCTCCCTGTGTGTGTGTGTGTGTGTGTGTGTGTGTGTGTGTGTGTGTGTGTGTGTGTGTGTGTGTGTGTGTATGTGTGTGAAGCTGCATCCAGAAGGTTCCAAGTCACCATACATTTGTGTGACAGCAGCAGTGATGACTTCATCCTATGAGACAGGGCTGTAGGGACTAGCTGGGGAGGGTGCATGGGGGAGGGGGCAAGGGTGTGTGTGTGTGTGTGTGTGTGTGGTGAGGGGGCAAGACTGGGGCTAGGGGGGCATTGGCCCTCAAGTTTCCAACATGGCCCTCAAACTACCAAATAACCAAACAACTCACACTGATTGACACCTCCAGTTAGACAGGGGTGCTGTAGTGTGTCCACACGACTACATTTACAAGACATCAGGCCGTTTATTTGTGTCTTCATGAAATGTTTCTGAAATGTCTCTTTAAACTACTAAGAAAGGCCACTGTTACTGTCTATAATGTCTATCCCACTCCTATGACGTGACTTCCAGCGATCGTCTTTGAGTGCGTTCATTAAAACAAACAATTCTTGCAATGCGCTGTACGAGGGATTATGTTTATTTGTGGTCGTTCTGGGAAAATCAGATGCCAGATTTGATTGAATAACAGCCACAGCCTCACTGTAGCAAACACAAACACATGCAGGGCATTATTCCCCAATAATTCAACAACAATGGCAACTGCTGGCGTCATCGTTTGGCCCCTTCAGCCGTTCACAGTTGACTTCCTCCTCCTCACACCACTCAGGGCGCCATGAGGCACTCATTCAATTAGAACGGGGCCGAGGTTTGGAACACATCACACACCTCCTGCGGGCACCATTACTGCACAAACGCTCCGCAATTACGCCCATTCCACTCCAGAGGACAGGGGGGTGAGTCACAGGAGGACCAGGCCAACCTGCCTGACCGTTTCCGCAAGGCTTTCGCAAGAACAGAGACTGAGCCGCCTAAACCAGTCAGTCACAGCCACCTAGACCAGTCAGTCACAGCCACCTAGACCAGTCAGTCACAGCCACCTAGACCAGCCAGTCACAGCCACCTAGACCAGCCAGTCACAGCCACCTAGACCAGCCAGTCACAGCCACCTAGACCAGCCAGTCACAGCCACCTAGACCAGTCAGTCACAGCCACCTAGACCAGCCAGTCACAGCCATCTAGACCAGTCAGTCACAGCCACCTAGACCAGCCAGTCACAGCCATCTAGACCAGTCAGTAACAGCCACCTAGACCAGCCAGTCACAGCCACCTAGACCAGCCAGTCACAGCCACCTAGACCAGCCAGTCACAGCCACCTAGACCAGCCAGTCACAGCCACCTAGACCAGCCAGTCACAGCCACCTAGACCAGCCAGTCACAGCCACCTAGACCAGCCAGTCACAGCCACCTAGACCAGTCAGTAACAGCCACCTAGACCAGTCACAGCACCCTCTGTGGGTCTTTGGGAGGGTAAAAACAAATGTACAACTGAAGAAGAGATCAAAGTAAATGGACTGCACTTATATAGCGCCTTATTCCAAAGCGCTTTACAACGGCCTCTCATTCACCCATTCACACACCAATGGCGACAAGCTACCATGCAAGGCGCCGGCCCGCTCATTGGGAGCAATTTGGGGTTCAGTGTCTTGCCCAAGGACACTTTGACATGTGGCCAGCGACGCCGGCTCTACCTCCTGCGCCACAGCCGCCCTTATCTTCTTATGACGCACATCTCTCACTTCATCTCTCGACTTCACTCAGTAATATGAATACATTACAACAATACACCACAACATACTCACCAAAAACAAGTGCTACAGCTACTACTCTACTACTCTACTACTCTGCTACTCCAGCCATAGAGGAGGATGAGAACACCATGTAGGGACTGAGAGGGTTTTTCACCGCCAGACAAGAAAGACTCAAACCGTTCCCGAAATCTGAGTGACAGCGACAAGACAGATGAGCACCTGGAGGTGTCTGCAGCCCGGGGCAGGAGTGTATAATTATGCACTGGGCTGGGGGGCAGGGGTGAGGGGGAACCCTCCCAGCCCCTCCCGGCCTCACCCAGCCTCTCCCGGTCCAGCCCGAAGCAGAACTATCTAGAAGGAACTCTCAAACCCCCCAGAGCTGAACTGGAACCCAGAGAGAAAACTTCTCCCTGCCCTGCTGACCTCCCCCACACTCTCCCCCCATCCACCCCTCCCTCCCACCCCCTCTCTTCTTTCTCTCTCAATGTACACACTTAAGCCTGCCCGAACACACACACACACACACACACACACACACACACACACTTCTCGTAAAGGTCTTTCTCCAGGAGGGTCTCATTAAGTTGTGGTCCAGGGCTCTCCTCCTCTCATCTCGTTGTGATTGGTGTCTGCCCTCGTTAACAGTTACAAGCACTGATTGATCACCGACACAAACGACTTTGGCCCTAATTTGTTTCAAGGACACTGATCCGATCGACCAATCACGTCAGAGCTGCGTTCTACCGTCCTGGTCCTGCAGAGCCACAGTGTGAGTTCTAGAACCTTCTCACTGGGAGGTTTTTCTACACAGCTGAAGAACAGTTTTTTTGCTTCTAGGTAGAGCCTTGTTTCTAAGTGGTGTTGGAGAGGTGGGTCAGGTGTTTTAGTAGTGCTAAGCCGGAACTGAAGCCCTGCACCACCTGAATGGATTTGACGCAGCAGTTCCCAAATGTAGGGTCAGGACCAAGTGGGGTTCCCCCTGGTTTCAAATTGGGGTCCCCTGAGAAAATCGAACTAGCCTCTACGATTTCATAACTAAGACACATTTGTATTTTGTATGAAGATAAACCGTTGTAGCCTATATTGTAGTGTTTTTTGGGGTTCATATCCAACCAATTAGAGCATCTTTTAGTCAGTTACAATATGTTTGGACTTTGAAACACATTATTATATGTTGAAATAGCCCGCAATCAAGCTGTTCATGTCACGGGAATGATTGA